>NC_092145.1:156283001-156588001 GCF_043159975.1 Macaca nemestrina
TTTTTTTTTAAATGAATGCTTTTTATTTTATCACCTTCTAGATCTTTGAGCCAGGACAGTGAGCATTCTTTCTTCTTTTCTTTTCTCCTTTTCTTTTTTCTTTTCTTTTCTTTTCAGTCTTGCTCTGCCACCTAGGCTGGAGTGCAGTGGCGTGATCTCGGTTCACTGCAACCACTGCCTCTGGGCTTAAGTGATCCTCCTGCCTCAGCCCCCTGAGTCACTGGGACCAAAGGCATGCGCCACCATGCCTGGTTACTTTCTGTGTTTTTTGTAGAGACAGGGTCTTGGTATGTTGCCCAGGTTGGTCTTGAACTCCTGGGCTCAAGCGGTTTGCTCATCTTGGCCTCTCAAAGTACCAGGATTCTAGGTAGTGAGTGTTTTCATTCACCAGCTGATCTCTTTGCAGATACATGGAGGCCAGCCAATGATGTTCCCAGCATTCTTTGAGCTTGCTTAACCATATTCTTTTGGGAACAATTTAACATTAATTAAAGAGCACTGAAAGATAATGGCCAGGGAGAAACACAATGTAGAAATTCAGAAGCCAACCTGAGCAGGTATGACTACCCTGTTCCCTACATGTTCTTTTTCTTTTCTAACAGGCTTCCTAACCTCAAATATATCCTCTTTACTATCATATGTGTTCATCTCGTACTATTTTACATGTCTGCTTCACTTCGTAAGGTCGTCATTAACTTTTTTTTCCCTTTAGTACACAGGCATCCCTCTAAAAACATTAGTTTGTAAATAACACATTCTGCAAAGCAAAATTTCATGCCAAAATCCATGCTTTGTAAATAAAAGTAAAAGACATAGGAACTTGAAACTCACTGTATTAGTCTGCTCTCATGCTGCTAATGAAGACATACCCTAGACTGGGCAATTTATAAAGGAAATAGGTTTAATGGACTCACAGTTCTACATGGCTAGGGAGGCCTCACAATCATGGTGGAAGAGCAAGGAACATCTTACATGGCAGCAGGCAAGAGAGAGCTTGTGCAGGGGAACTCCCCTTTATAAAACCAGCAGATCTCATGAGACTCACTCACTACCATGAGAACAGCACGGGAAAGACCTGCCCCCATGATTCAGTTACCTCCTACCAGGTCCCTCCCATGACATGAGGGAATTGTGGGAGTTACAATTCATGATGAAATTTGGATAGGGACACAGCCAGATCATATCACTCACATAACAGTATAACCGTGATGCTATCTGAAGTTCCTGAGAAATCTATTGGTATCGTTATGCTCTGTCCTCTGTCCAAATGACAGGTAAATCCACATGTTCTCTCCACACTTACACCCAAACTTCAATCCATGGAAGGGATCACATTGTTTTGAGTTGTTCTCCTTCTCATTCTCACACCAACTCCTCACCTCTGAAACATCTGACCTTCTACTGAATTTCCCCAAGGACTTGAGTGGGTTCAATTACGGCACTCCAAAAGATATGTCCAAATCCTAACCCCCAGAACCTGTGCATGTGGCCCTGTTTGGAAAAAGGGTCTTTGCAGATGTAATCACTGAAATGAGGTTATAGTGGATTAGAATGGGTCTTATATCCAGTGACATGTGTCCTTCTAAGAGACAGAAGAGGAGACACAGACACAGAGAAGGCCATGTGGAGATGGAGACAGAGACTGGAGTCATGTGGCCACAAGCTCACAGATGCCTGGAGCTCACAGGAGCAGGAAGAGGAAGGAAGGAGCTTCCTCCAGAGCCTCCAGAGGGAGCATGGTCCTGTCCACACCTTCATCTCAGACTTCTGGTCTCCAGAACTGGGAGAGAATACATTTCTTTGGTTTTAGGGTACCCAGGTTTTGGTACTAAGGAAGCCTTAGGAAACTCCTACACTGTATACAATGCATTTCCTTGTGTATATTCTACTGAATGTTTGCATGGGGTGGGGTTGTGACATCAAAATGCAATGAAACCAATAAATACATCTTTTTTTTTTTTTGGACACAGGATCTCACTATGTTGTCCAGGCTGATCTCGAACTCCTGGACTCAATTGATGCTCCTAACTCAGCCTCTCAAAGTGCTGGGATTACAGGTATGAGCCACAGTACCTGGCCAAAGTAGATGTTGATACTGTTAGAAATATCTATCCTGCTAACTCCATCAATTAATCAATTACTTTTGCTGCACAAACTGCCTCCCCCAGCCAGTGCTTCCCAAATACTACTCCTGTTGTCCATGGATTTGGCCCCTTTCTCTCTATCCTTCCTCTTCTTTTTCTTCCTCTCTCTCTCTCTCTCTGTCTCCAGCTTCTTCTCATCCCCCAGCCCTCCTCTACAACCAAACTATAGTCATTTATCTTGCAGCACTCCATGAACATCCTTCATTTCACTGCCTTCTCAGAAACCTCTGCTAAGAGCTCTCTGAACACAAAGCAGCCTCTTAAAATATGTTAAACATAGCTGGGCATGGTAGCTCACACCTGTAATCCTAGCGCTTTGGGATGCTAAGGTGGGTGGATCACATGAGGTCAGGAGTCCAAGACCAGACTGGCCAACATGACAAGACCGCATTTCTATGCACGCCTGTAGTCCCAGGTACTTGAGAGGCTGAGGCAGGAGAATCACTTGAACCTGGCAGGTGGAGTTTGCAGTGAGCCGAGATTGCGCCACTGCACTCCAGCCTCGGAGACAGAGCAAGACTTGGTCTCAAAAAAAAAAAAAAAAAAAAAAAAAAAAAAGTTAAGCAAAAGATTCTTCGAGGAAGTGGTCAACTCTCCTAGGAATTAAAGTGGCCTCATTCTTCTCAGTGACAATGATAAAAATGTGTGATTTAGGAAATTTCCTCCCTGTTTTTTTTCTAGTGACTACATTTTATGGCAGCAAATATTTCAATTTCTTCCCCACACAAATATATTCAGGATCCCGGCTATCTCTACTTCTTTGAAACTTCTATTGACTGACAATTGTTTCCTAAAACATATACAGGACCATCTTTATTTCTTTGAAAACACAAATTTCATTTTTTGACTATGGAGATAACTCATAGTTTAATGCCAGTGAATCTCTTGAGTTTTACAAATCTATATTTCCTCCTATGAACCCTTATGATCTATGAAATAATGCCTGCCTTCATGGGCGATCTCATTGTCTTATCCTCTTTTTAACTATTCTCAAATGTCCATTCTTTCTATTGCTAAAAAAAAGTCTGTTCTTAAATGTCCAATGCATTTCCTACCTCAGCATGACAGTCTTGTTCAGTGGGAAACGGGCTTTCTACATGTCCTTGCCAAGCACTTGTTTTTTGTATCAATAAATACAAGATGCAATTCAATAACAGTTAATCTAAACACACTAGGCCTACAGTAGTTTCAAAAACATATTCCCATTATCACCAATAAATATTCTTTCTGGAAAAGTATGCAAATACAGAGATGCAGGGATTGTTTTAGAGACTGTGATTCTGTACTATGTGGAAAACGTTCTGATACACTCCTCATAGGATGTGATATCACTTGGGATGAAGAAGCACATTAAAAGCACATTTTCAAAGAAAACCGATTTACCCAACTATGGAGACTCAGCTCTCTAGGGTTAGATAGAGTTGGAAAATTAAGGCTGGGCACAGTGGCTCATATCTGTCATCCAACATTTTGGGATGCCAAGGCAGGAGGATGGCTTCAGCCCAGGAGTTCAAGGTCAGCCTGGGCAACATAGTGAGACCTTCTCTCTACCAAAGATTTAAAACAACAACAACAACAACAAAAATGGGCATGGTGGCACATGTTTATAGTCCCAGCAACTCAGGAGGCTGAGGTGGGAGGATTGCTTGAGCCCAGGAAGTTGAGGCTGCAGTGAGCTGAGATATTGCCATTGTGCTCCAGCCTGGGTGACAGAGTGAGACCCGGTCTCAAAAATAGATAAACAAACAAACAAATAAATAAAACAAAAATAATGAAAAAGCCCAACCAGGCCGGGCGCGGTGGCTCAAGCCTGTAATCCCAGCACTTTGGGAGGCCGAGACGGGCGGATCACGAGGTCAGGAGATGGAGACCATCCTGGCTAACACGGTGAAACCCCGTCTCTATTAAGAAATACAAAAAAAACTAGCCAGGCGAGGTGGCGGGCGCCTGTAGTCCCAGCTACTCGGGAGGCTGAGGCCGGAGAATGGCGTGAACCCGGGAGGCGGAGCTTGCAGTGAGCTGAGATCCGGCCACTGCACTCCAGCCTGGGTGACAGAGCGGGACTCCGTCTCAAAAAAAAAAAAGAAAAAAGAAAAAGCCCAACCAAACAAAAAGAGTTGGAGAATTAAAATCAGCACTGTAGCTCTATACAAAAGCATAGGAGAAAAGTTCAGAAACACACGAAGACCTCTATTCAAACTGTATTATTTAATTTTATAAAAAGTATTTAGTAGCATGTATAGGATAGACTCAGATTAAATGCTAGAATAAAAACAAAAAAACCCAGAATTGTCAAGAAGAGTGTGAAACAATGCTTTAGTGTTGCATGCGATCAGAACATTCCCATAAGGGTCTGTCCTGGAATAAAACTTGTAGCTTTTATTCTAAAGGATGGTCATAAGATGATCAAAGGATAACGAAGTCTTCTCAAGAAGACAAAGAATAGACATTGAGTGCATTATATTAAATAATGTATAGTAATTACATATCTCCATGCTTTTAGACATGGGTCCAGACATTCTCCAACAAATACCTCATCTTCATCAAATCCTACATAGAGTTTTTTAAAAAGTAATTTCTACATAAATACATCTTGTCCTGCAAACCACACCCACAATTGTTGGTCTCCATTAAGACCACATACTTATTTGCTTCAAGAAGGGATGATGTCTAAGCATCCGTGGGCTGACAGTCCCCAGTTTTGAGTATTTTGAAAGTAATATTAAAGCAACAATGATAGATTAAATGCTATTCCCTAAGTCCAGAAATGATACTCTTGACACATTCAGAAGGCCTGAGATGACACTTTTCTCCTTGATGTAGTGATGGGTTTGCATGGAAGACTGACCTCTGACAGCTTTTTAATTTTTAA
The DNA here is from genome assembly GCF_043159975.1 of Macaca nemestrina. NCBI lineage: Eukaryota > Metazoa > Chordata > Mammalia > Primates > Cercopithecidae > Macaca > Macaca nemestrina. The sequence goes on from NC_092145.1 coordinate 156,288,018, forward strand.
TTGCAGTGTATACAGCAGAGACTTTTAAAATATGAGTCTGAACAACAGACTAAAGCTCACTGCTATTATTCCTGTGCGGTTGTTTTCATCAAAACCACAGGCAGGCAGACCCTGTAGAAAATTGAAGCTAATGCAGAGATGATCAATAAGAAGACAGTATCAAAGCATCCAAAATATAGTAAAAATGTTTTCCTTAGGCATATTATCTGATGAATTTCAATAATTCTCAATTATGAAGGAATTGAAATTAAGCTCTTCCTTTGCTCTAACTAAAATAAACATCCAGGTTGTGTACAAGGTGGTGGTGTTGGGGGTCTAGGGAATTGATTAGATACTTACACGTTAAGATTCCACTATAGTAAGCAAGTATATGGTTTATAATCTGTAGTGTAAGTTTTAGCATACGTAACAGATTTGTTTAGTGATAGAGTAGAAATCAAAGATAAGTGGGAAGATTTTCTCACGTATCATTAAAAGAGGTTCCGGCTGGGTGTGGTGGCTCATACCTGTAATCTCAGAGCTTTAGGAGGCCAAGGTGGGAGAATGGAATGGCTTGAGCCCAGGAGCTTGAGACCAGCTTGGGCAATAAACCTCATCTCTACAAAAATCTTAAAGAAAACATTAGCCAGACATGGTGGTTCACGCCTGCAGGCCCAACTACTAGTGAGGCTGAGGAGGAAGGATTACTTGACCCTGGGAGGTTGAGGCTGCAATAAGCCATGATTGCACCACTGCTCTCCAGTAGCCTGGGCGACAGAGAAAGACTCTGTCCCCCCCCCCCCAAAAAAAAAGAAAAGAAAAGAAAAGAAAAAGCAGATCACCTCTATCCATAAATCCAAAAAAAAAAAAAAACAGCTTCAAAACTCTATCTGTATCCCCAAAAGGGAGCCCAAGAAAGTCATTCTTTTAAGAAAGCAGGATTGCTTCCCCTTAATACTCTAGATTGTATAAAACAAGCATATGCACTGTTATAATTTCAGTTGGGAAACGTTGGGGAACTACACTCTATGATATTGAGTTGTATTTATTCACAGTTATCTCATGGAATAATGAAAATCCAAGTCCATTCATTCTTTTGTGCAAACATAGCAAGGGTAAGATAGATGAGCTCTTACATTTTGTACATCTCATTACTTACTGTTAGTGATTTAAAATTAAAAGCAGCACAGAGGGGTAACGCCTATTTTAAGTTATTAAGTGGAGATTCTCTCCTTTCTCACACCAACATTCACTTACACTATGATTGCATAATCACTAGAAGCTGGGAACAAGTCATAATAGTAAGGCACGTGTAGAAGAGAGCTATTATCTTATGATTGTATGTAGATCTTCACCAAAGGGTCTTCAGAACATTGTGCATAGAATCAAACACATTAACTAATTAAACAAAGCCCATTCTCTAGAATATACTCTCTATTTTTTTTTTTTTCTTTTTTTGAGAGGAAGTCTTGCTCCGTCACTGCTCCAGGCTGGAGTGCAATGGTGCGAACTTGGCTCACTGCAACCTCCGCCTCCTGGGTTCAAACGATTCTCCTGCCTCAGCCTCCAGAGTAGCTGGGATTACAGGCGCCTGCCACTGCGCCCGGCTAACTTTTATATGTTTTAGTAGAGACAGGTTTCACCATCTTGGTCAGGCTGGTCTCGAACTCCTGACCTTGCGATCCGCCCCCCCTTGGCCTACCAAAGTGCTGGGATGAATATACTCTATATTTTATAAATAAACGTACAGCTGAAATCAAACAGGGTACGTTTTAAGACTTACACACTCTCTAAGAATTGACCTGGAAATGGAGATGGGTTTTTGTATATTGGACCTTGGATGTCTTATGGTGGTGACAAAACTTTAGCGAATTTATTTTTGTATATAGCATTCTATTTGTTTAAAGACGAATTTAGATTTGGAAGTTCATGTGCAAATTTGTTACATGGGAATACTGCATGATGCTGAGGTTTGGGGTACAAATTAACCTGTCACCAGGTACTGAACATAGAACTCAATAGGTAGTTTTTCAACCTTTGTACCCCTCCTTCATTTCCCGGTCTAGAGATCCCAGTGTCTATTGTTACCATCTTTATGTCCGTAAGTACTCAAGGTTTAGCTTCCACTTATAAGTCACAATATGAGATACTTGGTTTTCTTTTTTGTGTTTTTCTTTTTATGATCTGGGCACTATATGATGTTCAGAATGTACCTAATTACCTTGAAGAGTATTCGCATTTGGTGCAACCTTATTATAGATCATCAATACTGAATGTATACATCAGATAGGAAAAATTCACATATATCCAAAGAATGCAAACATGTTTGTTCAACAGAGGTATTCTACCCACTTCATTTGGGACACATAAAATATTTACACAGAGCTATTTGAAGCTTTAACTACTTGGCCTGCTCTCCAGCAATGATAAGGGATAAAGCTTGAAAGAATTTAGCAGTCCCTCAGTTCATATTCAAGTCTGTGTAAAGCATTATAAGACTCTTATAAAATTACTAGGCCCTAACTCCACCTTGCTACTTAAAGAGGAGATTTTTGCACAGGGAAAGCCTGGAATATGATCTGAGTGTGTTGTTAGTTTCTAAGGTGGTCATTCCATGCAACGTCCTCTTTGCCTGTAACCTCCTACCAGCCACAGCACCCAGTGCCTGGTGTCAGTACTAGAAATGGGCTGCTGTCCATCTGCCAAGATGCCTCAAACTGCACATACAGCTTCTTGCTCAAACTAAGGGCAGCCTGTCCCTGGACACACTAGGTATCTAACTCCAGAGTTCGTTCCTTGCATTAAATACCAGTCTTTTCATAAAATACAGGCTACTCTTTCAAGGCCATAAATGTAAAATAGAAATACAATTGCATTTCCTTTCTGTAGTCAGTCTTATAGTCTTCAAAAATATACCAGAATGTCAGGCGACCATCAGGTAATGATCAGGTGGTTGTTAAATATCTCTCTAAAAGAATCATTGGTCACAGCCAGTGCCAGCAAAAGGCAGTCTCCACATAGAAAACACCTGAAACAGGTGATCAGCAGTTTCCCAACAAGATCTCTGGAGTTGGGCTAGTGGGCTCAAGCCTGCACATTAACAGGCAAAATGGCAGAGTTTCATGATTATATGAGCTTCTAGGGAAATTTGGCTGATAAGGAAGAATGCTTCAAGTGAGCATGCCTATAGCCTCTAGTAAACACAATGAGCATGCTCACCTCCCAAACACTAGCAGGCCACTGCACATGCAGACAGCCCACCCCAAGGGAAGAATCCAGAGAGAAGTAATGCAAGACCATGCAAGCATGCCAATGCATGAAACCCCAAGTCAAAAAGTCAAACTGTGCACTTGAATCTCTCAAGTCACTCTTTTGGCACTCTCCCAAGTATGCTTTACTTCCTTTCATTCTCACTCTAAAGCTTTTTAATAAACTTTCACTCCTGCTCTCAAACTTGCCTCAGTCTCTCCTACTACCTTGTGCTACTCTGTTGAATTCTTTCTTCTGAGGAGGCAGGAATTACGGTTGTTGCAGACTCATATGGATTTGCTACCACTAACATATTTTGGTGCCATGTGACTTGGATACCTTCTACTGCTAACATATCGATATGGTCTGGTTGTGTCCCCACCCAAATATCATCTTGAATTGTGGTTCTCATAATCCCCATGTGTAGTGGGAAGACTTGGTGGGAGATAATTGAATCATGGGGACGGTTTTCCCCAGTTTTCCACATCCTGTTCTCATGATAGTGAGCGAGTTCTCACAAGATCTGAGGGTTTTATAAAAGCCTTTTCCCCCTTTTGCTAGGCACTTCTCCTTGCTACCATCATGTGAAGAAACACGTGTTTGCTTCCACTTCCGCCATGACTGTAAGTTTCTTGAGGCCTCCCCAGCCATGCTGAACTGTGAATCAATGAAATCCCTTTTCTTTATAAATTACCCAGTCCTGGGTATGTCTTTATTAGCAGCAAGAAAATAAACTAATACACATACCCACAGCCATATAAGATTTATAAGTCTATTAAACACATGCCTTGTTTCCCTTAAGTGGTAAAATACGATTTCTCAAACTTCAGTGCTGTGGGTGTTTGAGGCTGTATACTTTTTGCTGTGAGTGGCTGTCCTGGGAATTACAGGATGCTATGGCAGCACCCTGGCGTCTTTGCAGTAGATGCTGGTAGAACTTTCTTCCCTTTGCTGGTGAGAACCAAAAGCATCTCCAGACATTGCCAAATGTTTCCTGGAGAGAAGCAAAATCGCCTTTTGTTAAGAGCCACTGCTGTCAACTATCAGGATGGTAAGGACTATATTTTATTTAGCACTGAATATACCCAAGACTGGAGCACAGCCTGGTTACAGTAAGTCCTCAATCAATATTTATTACACTAAATTGACTAAACGTAGCAATTAAAACATCTCTTGAAAGAGCAGAGAAGTCCCTGGACTCTCTGCCATGTAAAGTTTCATATATCATTGCTGTCATTTCGAGAGATGATGGTTTCTAGAGACAAGAATATTGCATAGGTCTAACTGTGGAAATGTAATGTGAAATCCTCATAAATCTTAATTATTATAATATGCAAAAGCAAAGAAAGAAACTTCCACATCTCAGAGGGAGACACAGCATTTATTTTACTCCATAACTCAAAGTTTAGGAGCAGAAGAGACTGATTATTACCCTACAGATCCATTTCACATCGATGAGAGTCCATTTCATTCTCTTTTTCTTTGGATAAACAACCACCAGTGTATCTTCCATTCAGATACTTTTTCTTGAATTATATGTCCAGGATGATAAAGTCTTGGGAGAGTATAAAGCCTGATTCTTTGCAGACCAAATTGCTCTCTTAGTCGTGCAATTTTTCTTCTCTGCAGAGGTGTAGACATGATCACCTTATCAGTGCTTGACAATTTCTATTTATTTCCTTTCCTACATAGAGAAGAGGAAGAAAATGGGATCCTGAAGTCTGATCTCTGGCTGCTAGAAAGAAAAAATTTGCGTTAACTGTACAGAGAAATCATCTCAAGATGTGTGCGCTAAATTGGCCTGTGACAGGTTTCCATGTTTGCCTCAAGTGTTATGTTTAGAATCTCATGGTCAGGGAAGGCTGTATTTCCGTGCAGAATCCCAAATTGCAGAGGGCAATGATGGCAAGACTGAAAGGGGTCACCACCCACTTTACAGAGAGATTAATACAGGAGCATGCCCAGCAGCAAAAACAAGACTGGCTACAGTTTTGGGTTCGATTCTACACAAAATGGAAAACCAGTGGACACATTTTGCATAAGGGAAGGATGTAATCAGATGTATGCTTGACACACATCTCCTTGACTGCTCTGTGGGGGGTGAATTTTGCTATCCTGGCAGAAGAGAGACCAGGTGGGAGCTGAACATGTTTGGGATTAACGTCAGGGGGGAATGAAGTTGAAAATGTGAAGGAAGTGGGTTGCCTTTTGGAAGCAGAGCCAATGAAACTCGCTGATGCATTAGTTGCACAGAGTTAGGGAAAAGATTAATCTCATATAATCCTTTCCTTGTGGGCTTCGATGACTAAGTGGTGGCATATGCACAAATAGTGAAACTGGAAAAAAGGTAGTTCTGGGGGATGAGAATCAAGAGTTTTCTCCGGAGCATGTTAAATTTGAATGTATACAGATAATAAAATTGAGATAACAGTCAACATCTAGACTTGAAATAGAATTTTAAAGAATTTTTAACATTAAAAATTAAATATTAAATGTATACTTTTTCATTTAATGTTTTTATTTTTAATTATTATGGTGACATAATAGCTGTACATATTTATGGAGTACTTGTGATGTTTGGATACAGGCAGATAGTGTGTAATGATCAAATCAGGGTAATTGGGGTTTCCATCACCTCAAGCATTTATGATTTGTGCTGGGAGCATTCCACTTCTATTTTTTAGTTATTTTTAAATATATGAAAAATTGTTGTTAATTATGGTAATCCTAGCATGCTAATGGCTACTAGATCTTATTCATTCTATCTAACTGTATTTTTGTATGTAAGAAAAAATGAATATAATAGTTGCAACTTCATAGAAATTGTGGCTTTGTGTGTACATTTGTCTGTGTGTGTGTGCATGTGTGTGTTTATTTGTTGTTTATTTGTTATCACATTTAGAAAGATTACATTTGTTGTTTATTTGTTATATTTAGAAAGATTACACAGGTTATGGGGGTCTTTCTCAATAGGCTTCTTTTCCGTTACCAGCTCCTGTTGCAGTCTCTCCTGTAAAACGGTTTAGAAGATGACTCTACTCATGAATAAACCACTTCAGCATCTTGTTTAATAAAGAAAAGTTGAGCACAGCAAACATGTCCATCCAGAGATAAATGAATAAGTATGTGTATGGTGCACCTAAACAGAGGAATTCTATGCATCCTTTACAACAGAGAAAAGGCATACATCATTCTGTAGTAACATGGAATCCTGCTCTACAATATATAAAGTACAAAAATGTCACAGGCAGTAAGCATGCAATGATCCTGTATTAGTCCAGGTTCTCCAGAGAAACAGAATTAAGGAAGAGATGCATTTTAAGGAGTTGGCCTATGTGATTGTGGGGGCTGGCAAGTCTGTACAGTGTAGGGCAGCCACGAAGGCTGGGAATTCAGGCAGGAGTTGCCACCTTGCATCCAAAATCTACAAGACAAGCTGGAAACTCAGGCTGAATTATTACGTTGTGCTCCTGAGGTGGAATTTCTTCTTGTTCGAGAACCCTCACTTTTTGCTCCCAATCAGAGGAAATTCAACCACATTATCAAGGGCTACCTTTCTTTCTTAAAGTCTACTGATTGTAAATGTTAATCCCATCTACAAAAATACCTTCACATCAACATCTAGACTATTGTTCAGCCAAACAGCTGGGCACCATAGCCCAGCCAACTGGCATATAAATTTAAGCATCAGAATTCTATTTACCTTCAAAAAGTTAAATGTAGGTATATATAGATAGATGTATGTAAATAAAGGAAATGGCTAGAATGATACATAGCTAAACTTGTAATTGATTAAAGGAGTCATCTCTGAAATTGATTGGGAATAAGAAAAAGGAAAGTCTTCTATTTTGCATTACTTTGTATTATTTAGTTCTTTCTACAGTGAGGATAAAATTATAAATTACATATGTAATAGAAAGTACTGTAAAACATAGCCAAAAAGTTATACTGTAAAGGAACATGTAATTCTGTCTATGAATAAAATGAATTAAAATACAATCTGGCAAAAGATAACAATAACAACAAGAAATGAAAACTATAAAATGACACTTTAATATCCTTCTGAACTAAGAATAGAATGTGTGTTTTCTTTTTTTAAATGGTAGAATCAGTAAAATTTAGTGGAAATACAACACTCCTTGAAATGGGAGGGTTAGAATGAAAAACTGAGGCTCCCTGATGTTGCAAATTCCACAGAGAAAAGAAGTTCCTCTGTATGTTAAAGACAATGGGATGCAAATTAAAACAGGTCCGTGGGAGGTGCCACAGAACAGAGTCCAGCGTCGTGCAGTTCTGGGTCCCTTCATCTTTCATAAGGCTCTATTGGGGATGTTGATGTTGAATTAACACAAATTATGTATATGCAAATATGACTAGTCTGATAGCTATTGGTGGTGGTTTTTTTGTTTGTTTGTTTAATTTTTTGAGATGGAGTCTCGCTCTGTCGCCAGGCCAGGCTGGAGTGCAGTGGTGCCCTCCCGGCTCACTGCAACCTCTGCCTCCCGAGTTCAAGTGATTTTCCTGCCTCAGCCTCCCAAGTAGCTAGGACTACAGGCGCGCACAACCACACCCAGCTAACTTTTGTAGCTCTTAGTAGAGAGCTACAAAACTCTCTACTAACTCTTAGTAGAGACGAGGTTTCACCATGCTGGCCAGAATAGTCTCGGTCTCCCAACTCATGATCCGCCTACTTCAGCCTCCCAAAGTGCTGGGATTTCAGGCGTGAGCCACCGCACCCAGCCTTTTTTTTTTTAAGTCATTGACAGCAGCTCCCCAGACAGGCTTTTTTACCGTGCAAAATAAGTGGACTTTAAAAAATTCGTTATTTTATTAGAAATCATTTTAATTAATAAATTTATTTAGTTAATTATTTATTTTGGCAAAAAGTACATTTCAAATATTCTCACAGCAATGGACTTCAAGAAGCTTTTCTAGAGCTCATCATTTAACAATCCCCCTTCCCCTCTAAAAGTACCTCCTGCAGCTCTCACGACCTGCAGCTTTGTTGTGTGTTTTTGTTGTTGTTGTTGTTCTTTTTACTAAGATTTGCTTTTCATAAGCTGAAAGCAGTAAGCTTGATTCCAGTTAGCTTCAATATAGCAGTTTTACGTACTACAGTTGCTAGATTTCTACAAAATAAGTGTGAAACTGTATTAGTCTGTTTTCACGCCGCTATAAAGAACTACCTGAGATTGCGTAATTTATAAAGATAAGAGGTATAATTGCCTCACAGTTCCTCATGGCTGAGAAGGCCTCAGGAAACTTACAATCACGGCAGAAGGCGAAGGGGAAGCAAGGCACATCTTTTATGGTGGCAGGAGAGAGAGAGGACAAGGGGGAAGGTGCCACACACTTTTAAACCAACCAGATCTCTTGAGAACTCTATCACAAGACAGCACCAGGGGGATGGTGCTAAGCCATTAGAAACCACACCCATGATCCAATCACCTCCCACCAGGTCCCACCTTCAGCACTTGGGGACTACAATTCAAGATGTGATTTGGGTGGGGACATAGAGCCAAACCGTATCAGAGACTGAAGATATTTCTCTGAAATCATGCCATTGCTATAAGAAGAAGAGTAAATCGTATTGTGTTCCCATGGGAAGTAAATATACATATATATATATATATATATATATATGTGTATATATATATATATATATATATATAATTTTCCTATGCCTAAAAAAATCACACAAATGAAAAAATCAAATTTGATATTTTATCGAGAAATAAAAGTTGGAGACAGAATCCTTAACCTGAAGTGTCCGTGTACCCAGACATTCACACATAAGACAGGAAAGTGGGAAAGGTCCCAAATCTGATGGTATTCACCCTCAACCCAAAGAGCTAAGGTAACACTTCAATTTTCAACAACTTAATCTGCTTTTTTTTCTTTTTTTTTAAGTTCGAGTGCTTAAAATCTATTTTTAAATGAATTTATTAAAAATGCTAATTACCATAGTTGCCAAAAAAAAAAAAAAAAAAGATGAATCAACACAACTACATCACTACACAAGGGAATCTGCACTGCTGAAAACTTTTCTAAACATTATATTTATTTAAGAGATGGGGTCTCATTTTGTTGACTAGGCTGGAGTACAGTGGCACATTCATAGCTACAGCCTTGAACTCCTGGGATCAGGAAATCCTTGCACATCAGCTTCCTGAATAAATAGGACTAGAGGCATGCATCACCACACCTAGCTGATTTAAAAAATTTTAGTTTATTGTAAAGATGGAGTCTTGCTGTGTTGCTCAGGCCAGTCTTGAACTTTTGGCCTCAAGCCATCCTCCTGCCTCATCTTCTCAAAGTGCTGGCATCATAGGTGTGAGCCACTGCATCTGGCCACTGTAAACATTTTTTAGAACAATTCACAATGTGTAACAAATATCTTAAAACGTTCACACTCTTTTGCTTTTTTGAGGTGGAGTCTCACTCTGTCTCCCAGGTTCGAGTGCAGTGGCGCGATCTCGGCTCACAGCAACCTCTACCTCCTGGGTTCAACTGATTCTAGTGCCTCAACCTCCCAAGTAGCTGGGATTACAGGTGCCTGCCACCACACCATGCCCAGCTAATTTTTGTGGGGTTTTTTTTTTGTTTTTTTGTATTTTTATTAGAGATGGGATTTCACCATGTTGGCCAGGCTGGTTTTGAACTCCTGACCTCAAGTGATCCTCCTGCCTTGGCCTCCCAAAGTGCTAGGATTACAGGTGTGAGCCACTGCACCCAGCTCACATTCTTAAACTCACTAATTCCACTCCTAAGAATATATTCTAAGTAATGAGTCAAAGAGCAAATTGCGATTATTATAGGAAGGTGTTCACAGCATTCTGAAATTTTAAGCATCTAAAAATCTCTTAAATCCTCAATGCTGAATACATTAAAAGAGGGTTTTATCATGTGACTTTCACTGAAAAGGTTTGGTACAAAACATTTAATATAATATGGTCGCAATTATGTAAATATATACATAGGTGTAGCAGCAGCAGATATATAAGAAAGAAAAAAGAAAAGAGTGACAGTGAGAGAGAGCAAGAGACAGAGAGCAAGGGAGAGAGAGGGAGAGATTACGAAGGATATATGCATTGAAAAAAAACTACAGGGAAAAATTAGCAACGTTCTAACAGGAATCAGACCAACATTGTTTTCATCTCTTGCCTCAGTCTCCCTTTTTCTCTATTATTGATGGGTTAGTTTTGCATCAGTCTACTGTGGATAAAGAATCTTCAAAACATTGTATGAGAGCCCATCTTAGTATGTTTGGGGTGCTATAATAAACCACCATAGCCTGGGTGGCTGATAAACTACAGACATTTATTGGTCACAGTTCTGGAGGCTGGGAGTCCAAGATCAAGGCGTGGCAGATTCAGTGTCTAGTGAGGGCTCCCTGTTTCTTAGAAGGTGCCTTCTTGCTGTGTCCTCACATGGTGGAAGGGACGAGGGAGCTCTCTGGGGTCCCTTTTATGAGGGCACTGATCCCATTCATGAGGCTCCGCCCTCATGACCTCAGCACCTCCCATAGTCCCCCACTCCTGAGACTATCACTTTGAGGGTTAGGATGTCAACAAACATTCAATTTATAGCAGAGCCTCTGGTTAGAAACTGGGCCATGAAAACAAGCTCAACTAAAAATAGTCTTTAGAAATGACTGATTATTTTCCCTGAATTTAGATGTTGTTCAAAATAAAAATAGTGTCACTTAGAAAGGACAGTGTTTCAAAGCGTGATTAATGATATGAGTGTTGAAACTTAAGTTTGACCTCTTTAAGACATTTTAGCATTTTCACTGTGTCATGATGCATTCTTTATTCTTAATTGTGCTCCATTGCAGAAAAATTCGAAAAGAATGAAGATTGTGACTGGCAACTTTCTTCAGGGCAATTTAATTATGAAAGATATAAACCCTCAAAGATTGTGTCACAATGAGTTAGTGTTATACAACAGGGAAATAAAACAGGTCATAACTTCAAAGAAACACATCTGAACTCCTGGTTTTTATTCAGGTGTTCAGTCTGTCTTGCACTAGAGGAGCGGTTTTGACATAAATAGATGCAGCTTCTTAGAACTAAATTTGGTTATGAACCACATAGTAGAAAACATTATTTCATTTAAAAAGAAAGAAAGCATGCCTCCATCTTCAGGGAATCTTCATTTATTTTTACTTTCCCTTTAAAGACAATACATTGTTTTAAAAGAAGGTTTTGAAGAAACAACAGCCAAAAATGAGTTGAATTATTCCTTTTCATGAAACATCATATTATGATTGGCTTAAAGGACTCCATAGTACTTGTCAGTAATCCATTAGAGTTATTGCATTTTCAAATATTTGGACAGAAAGAGACTGCATTACTAAGCAAGTTGGTAAAGAGCTTTCAAGTCTATAATTGATATGACAGAGACTCAATGCAATGTCTTCTATAGGTTCTTTTCTATAGTAAAAGAAAACAAAATAAACACAGTGGGTACAATTGCAGTATTGGAAATCATTTTTTATTCATTTGCTTTGTGAATTGCAACCAAACTTTCATGTAACCAATTCCTACTGAAAAGGTTAAAATCAGACATGTCCCTTTCTGAATATTACTTTTTAAAAATGTCACCATGATGCTCTGGTGTTGTCATAAGGAAACACGCAAAGATCTTAGTAAGTTGTTATTTCAACCTTCAGGTAGCTTATGCTATCGAGGTTCACACAGAACACAAACCATGTACCAATGGATAAACTCTTACAGATTTTTTTTCATAGTATGATTATATATTCGTCTGTTCTCACATTGCTATAAAGAAGTTCCTGAGACTGGGTAATTTATAAAGGGAAGAGGTTTAATTGGCTCATGATTCTGCAGGCTGCACAGGAAGCGCGATGGCTTCTGCTTCTGGGGAGGCCCCAGGAAACTAATAATCATGGTGAAAGGCAAAGGGAGAGCAGGCTCAGCTTACACGACCAGAGAAGGAGGAAGAGAGAGAGGGGAAGAAGAGCCACACACTTTTAAACAACCAGATCTTATGAGAACTCACTCACTATCATGACACAGTACCAAGGAAGAAATCCACCTCCATGATCCAGTCACCTCCTACTAGGCCCCATCTTCAACATTAGGGATTACAATTCAACAAGCGATGTGGGAAGGGACACAAATCCAAATCATATCAAATTATAATGTTCTTTTAAAAATAAATCGACTTGTCAAAGTTCTATAATAATCCTATTGCAGTTGAATACCCCAAAGAAAATTAAATATACTGCCAAAGAAAGTTTTCTGCTTTCAGGTGCTTCATTCCACAGGTTGTTCCTTCTATGGCAAAGAACTGCCTGTTCTAAATAAACCAAAACGATTTCTCCCTTTTCTAATTATGAGCTGAGAGCTGGATATGGTTAGGCCAAAAACTAAGCTGACAGAATTTGTGTTGCATTAATTTGAATGACGAAGTTCTCTCTAATTAATTACAAGTGGAAATGATGTGCTTCTCTTGCTGACATGGGGGTATAGAAAGAGCCGGAGTTTCTCCTACCTGTGCCTTCCTCCAAAACTGAATGAGATCAACCACAAGTGGGGCTTTGGAAAAGATGTAGTTGGAATGGACAAAGCTATTAAGAGTTTGGAGTCCTTCATCACTCTGTGAAACCGAGGCAGTCACCAATCCAGATTATGAAAGACAAAGAAACTTGCAGACATGGAGTCTACAAAGAGCTAGCATGGGGTACATAAAAAACTGAAATTTCTCCTACCTGTGCCTTACCCCCAAATTAAATGGAATCAACCACAAGAGGGGCTTTGTAAATATGCTGTTAAAAATGGCAAAGCTATTAGTATCCCCGGGTCCTGCATCACTCTGTGGAACCGAGACAGCCAAAGACCCAGATCACAGAAGACAAAGGAGCTTGCAGACATGGGATATTTAAAGAGCTGATATGGGGTATATAAACGGCTGGAGTCCCTCCTTCATATGTCCATCCCACCTCCTAGATTGACTAGAATCAAGCACAAGTGAGGTTTCAGAAAAGATATAGTTGAAACGGACAAAGCCATAAACAGTCTGGGTTCCTGCATCACTCTGTGGAACTGAGCCAGCCACCAACCCAGATTACGAAAGACAAAGGAGCTTGCCGACATGGGGTATATAAAGGTCTTATATTGGGTATGTAAACAGCTGGAGACCTCCTTTATATCCCTTCCCAACTCCCAGGTTGACTGAAACCAAAAACAAGTGGGGCTTTGTTAAAATACACTTGAAAATGGCAAAGCTATTCATAGCCTGGGGCTCTGCATGACTCTGTGGAACCAAGACAGCCACCAACTCAGAAATGGAAGACAAACAAATTCTTTCTTTTAGAGCTTTTGCATTTTTAGACTTTCATATTTCAGCACCTTAACCTCTTGGCTAAATAATGCAGCTTGAGTTGTGTTTCCACGTCTTTCTTTATGAAAAGTCTACCCATTTAACCACGCCATTCAAAAATATATAAATTTGAAGGCATTTTCATTCTTATATATTTTTAATGGGAGAATATACAATTTTATTATTTTTCAAACATTTCCCTTGTAATATGACGTTTGCTTAAAGCTGAAGTTGTCCCCTGGAAAGGCCTGCTAGAGGCAAGTAAAGTACCATTAATGTTTTTTCATGCTTGCTAATAAATTTATGCAAAGTTTTTTTTCAAGTTTTTTGCACTTTTTTATTCAAATAAGTGTACATTTCATTAAATGGCAACCATGAAATACAGAGAAGATTGTCAAACTAAAGTCAGAGAAACTGCTTCGATTGCTATTCCTTAAGACTTTTGGCTAATTAATAAATGTCTGATTCATATATATGTATGTATGGAAAGGGGGTGTGAATTGAAATTAAATAATGTTACAAATAATTTAAAAGTCTGGAGCAGATGCATAATAAATACTGAACTTAATTTTTACCAGCTTGGGGATTCAGCTACTCCAAAATAGCATTAAGAATATTTTGCTGTACTATCTTCACAAAAAGTGAAGTTAACTAAATGATGTTCTGTTCCCAACTCGGCAGTTAAGTATTTATTTAAGAAACATGAGGGAGAAACCGAAAGCTGTATTGGAAAGTTATGTATCTGAAACTAAATTATCAAGGCTCCCAGTCTTTTCCACAAACTTGTAAGTAACTTATTTTTCAGTATGACAAACAGATACTTGTGTCAAATTTTTAATTGTAAATAAAGATACATGTGAATTTCTGCCTACTAGTTTTCTTTTAATTTTTATCATGTGAGTTTCCATTGAGAGGAGAAGTTTTCATTCCCTATGTGAACAAATTTGAAAATACAGACTTCTGTTTTGCTTTCTGAATAATGGTTTCTGATCGTAAATTAGAGAACAATTAAAATTAGAACACTTATCTCTTTAATGAATAATATGATACATGGCACCAATTAAAGCTGCATAAATATTTGTTGATCAATGGTATATATATGTGACATAAATTATTTGATAATTTTAATTAATTGCACATGAGAAATAAAAAATAGTAATATTCTACAACAAAACACAATGTAGTATTCATCATGTCCTAAATATGAATTCAATACTGGAGGCTAATTGTTATAAAATATTGACAAACACAAGTTTTTCCCTTCTAAATATTTTAAGACATTCTTTCTATTTCCTCTGTATGCATTTAGCCAACTACTTGCCTACTTGCTCTTTATTTTTTCGAGACAGGATGTTGTTCTGTCACACAGGCTAGGGTGCAGTGGCATGATCATGGCTTACTGCAGCCTCAACCTCCTGGGCTCAAGCAGTCCTGCTGCAGCTTCCTGAGTAGCTGGGACAACAGGTACATACCACTGCATCCAGCTGTTTTTCTTTAATTTTTTGTAGAGAGGGAGTCTTGCTGTGTTGCTCAGGCTGATCTCAGACTCCTGGGCTCAAGGGATCTTCCCACATTAGCCTTCTAAAGCACTGGGATTACAGGTGTGACCCGTCATGCCCGGCCTCGTTGTTCTATACTTAATTGAAATACCGGTGTTCTTGCATTCATCATATTATATTGCTTCCTCCGTTTACAGCTATTTGCATTTTCCTTCATTTCCTACTTACTTCACTTGTTGACTTTTAATGAATTAGATACCGAATCTCACTCTATAAATATGTTTTTGTCTAAATATAGGCAATTATTAAACATCTCATACAGCTATTTTATAAAATTACATATTGTAGGGCAAGTATCTCATACAACTATTTAATAAAATTATGTATTGTAATCCTAGCACTTCGGGAGGCCTGAGGTCAGGAGTTTGAGACCAGCCTGGCCAACATGTTAAAATCCTGTCTCTACTAAAAATACAAAAAAAAAGAAAAAAAAAAATAGCCTGGTGTGGTGGCAGGCACCTGTAATCCCAGCTACTTGGGAGTCTGAGGCAGGAGAATTGCTCGAACCCAGAGGGCGGAGGTTGCAGTGAGCTGAGATCACACGATTGCACTCCAGCCTGGGCAAAAAGAGTGAAATTCCATCTCAAAAAAAAAAATAATTATTATGTATTGTATCTAAAAAATGTTATGGGGTATATATTTATATATTTTTGGCAAATGTTTTGTGGAATGGCAAAACTTGCCCTTATGAAAATTATAATCCACTGGGCTGGGGAGAGATTGTCCTGGACAGATGGAAATGATTGCTCCTACAGAATGACGGTATTTGAAGGAGTAATGGAAAAGGAGGGGTGTGTGTGTGTGTGCACGTGTGTGTGTGCACGTGTGCATGTGTGTGTGTTATGGTTTGGCTGTGTCCCCACCCAAATCTCATCTTGAATTATAGCTCCCATCATTTCCACTGTCATAGGAGAGACACGGTGGGAGGTAATTGAATCACGGGCGCAGGTTTTTCCTATGCTGTTCTCGTGACAGTGAATGAGTCTCATGAGATCTGATGGTTTTATAAAGGGCAGTTCCCCAGCACACGCTCTCTTTACCTGCCACCATGTAAGCAATGCCTTTGTTCCTTTTTCACCTTCTGCCATGATTGTGAGGCCTCCCCAGACATGTGGAACTGTGAGTCTATTAAACCTCTTGTCTTTATAAATTACCCCGGCTCGAGTATGTCTTTATTAAAGCAGCATGAGAACGGATCAATACTGTGTGTGTGTGTGTGTGTGTGTGTGTGTGTGTGTGTTGTTCTTCAATACATTTACAAAGATGATTCTTACATTGGATACATGTGCATAGTGCAACATGACAATTATTTCCATTTGTCAGTGAAACACTGCTGCCCTTTTTAAATGCAACAAACAGGGTAAGAACCATGTCAAAGCTATCTACTTATCCTCTAGCAGAGATCATCTGCAGGCTTTCTTCTGTCTAATTCAAAGTGTAGCACAAAAGAAAGACAGCTCATTAATTATAAGATAAATGCCCAACTGCTTTCTGGGTGCAAAATTTCCTGAATAAAGCTGGGCAATAGGATTAGTACCAACTCAAAGAAGGATATAATTAGGAACAGGAGTAAAGATGACTGCAAGCCAATAACATCATCTCCCTAAAAATAGTAACAGTTTTCAACCTCTATCTACAAAATTTGATTTATGTATCTCTCAAATACAAGATAATTTTGTTTACCATCTTTCGTGCTTCTATTCCATTAAAGCTTTTCATAACATTCAAAAATGCATCAGCCATGAAAAATACATGGAGCTTGAAACATTAATAAGGTATTGAAATACGTTTCACCCTGAAGGTTTTATACCCTGTAATCAGACATCCTTCCACCTCGCACAGCATATGTCTCTGATGAACCAAGAAGTTTAAAAGGAACATAATCTGCATGAAACTAAGATATTGAAAGTTCATACTTACTTTTAAATCACTTGTTTCTCTGACCCCAGAAAAGAATGCTATTCCACCTAGAAATCAGGTATGTACCACCTATTTTGATTACACTAAAGGATGTATCTGTCTATCATCTATGTATCAATTATGTATCTATCTAGATTTACATACTTATTATCTACCAATTAGCAATCTATCTCTATGGAGATATAGAGATAGATAGATAAGATATAGATATACTCTGTATTAAAGAACGTTAAGGCTCAGACCCACGTGTCTATATTACAGATTTAGAGCTTAAGAAAAATAATTTCCAACCTGAGAAATGCAGCAAAATCTAAAAATAAAAACTAGGTTTTGCTTTGTTGCCTAAAAATAAAACTACTTTACTAAAAATTAAAATTAAAATATTGGCCAAGAGTGGTGGCATGCACCTGTAGTCTCAACTACTCAGGAGGCTGAGGCAGGAGAATCACTTGAGCCCAGGAAGTGAAGTCTGCAGTGAGCCATGATCACACCACTGAATGACAGTCTGGTCAACAGAGCAAGACCCTGCCTCTAAAGAAAAACGAATCTACTAATTGAATGCATAAATGAGAGAACTAGGTGAAGAATGATCCAGCAATAAAACCTGGAAAGCATAATTTTCCTGAAGATTTGATTTTGAAAACATTAGGCTGATTTCAGGAAGAATGATTTTGCTCTAAAGGTGAACACATCTTCGACTAGCCACAGCAGGTTAAGGCATCTGTATCCCAGGCTATAATAATGAGGAAGTTACTAAGCCTACAACATCAGAGAATGAAACACAAACCAGCCATCTTCCTGAAATTCCAAACTAAAATTGGAGGTGAATTTAAGGAGAATTTTTGGTCTGTGATATGGTTTTGTTGTGTCCCCAGTGAAATCTCAACTCAAACTGTATCTCCCAGAATTCTCACGTGTTTCAGGAGGGACCCAGGGGGAGGTAATTGAATTATGGGTGCTGGTCTTTCTGGTGCTATTCTCATGATAGTGCATAAGTCTCACGAGATCTGAAGGGTTTATCAGGGATTTCCACTTTTGCTTTTTCCTCATTTTCTCTTGCTGCCGCCATATAAGAAGTGCCTTTCACCTCCCACCATGATTCTGAGGCCTCCCCATCCATGTGGAACTCTATAAGTCCATTGAAACCTCTTTCTCTTCCCAGTCTCTGGTATGTCTTTATCAGCAGCATGAAAACGGACTGATAGTTGCCCAAAGAATTTAAGGTATGATTGCAATACCTTTGACAAATAGATTTCTTCTGTTTGAATCGAGAATTTCCCTAGTGACATGAAGAAAGAGAAAATACCTGAATTAAAAAGAAAAATATTCAAGATTTATTTACCAGGTTCACGAAACACTTCCTATTTTTGTTTGCTTTCATCTATAAAATAAACTGGTATTAATCCATTTAATGATGAATACATCTAAAAAAAAAAAAAAAGGGTAGATGTTGCCAGTTCAAATCGTACTTAATTTATGGCTCACACCTGTAATCCCAGAACTTTGGGAAGCTGAAGTGGGCGGATCACTTGAGGTCTGGAGTTTGAGAACAGCCTGGCCAACATGGTAAACCCCATCTCTACTAAAAACACAAAAATTAGCCAGGCTTGGTGGCACGCACTTGTATCCCAGCTACTCAGGAGGCTGAGGCAGGAGAATCACTTGAACTGGGAGGCGGAGGTTGCAGTGAGCCGAGACTACGCCATTGAACTCCAGCCTGGGTGACAGAGTGAGACTCTGTCTCAAAAAAAAAAAGAAAAAGAAAAAGAAATAGAAAACCCCAACAAAAAACAACTTAATTTATGTAAACAGGGATACATAGTATACCCATTTTTATACATAGACATCAAGGAAATTATGATTTTTTTTATTTGTGCTATATCATTTCACTTATTTTATATCTTTGGTCATTCTCACCAAAATTTAATCATTTTAATCTACCTTTTAAAATAATAAATGACCCTTAGTTTATAAAGCAAGACATTTTCTGATAAATTATTTCTCTATAAAATAAACTTTGTTACTAACATATAGTATAATATAAGAGGTTCAGCTTACATATATATGCTCCTTAATATTTTGGTCTCAATTACAACGTCCCCTATACGTTAAACTGACAGATTCTTTCAATCCACCAGCAAATGTTTTCTTTGCCCACAGAAACTTAAATTGCAGGAAACTTCTCGCTCAGAATGAAGGATTAAGTAAACATGATTAAGTAAACATGATTAAGAAAACTCTGGTCATAAATATAATGCTATATGATTTAGCATAATGGCAGATAATTTTCTACAATGTAATTTGCATTTCTGCATTGATTTCAAGAACTGAAATTCCAAAGAGTCTTATAAATTGAATTAACAAAGTCCTCTTAAGTCAATTGTATTTCAATCAAGTAGTTGGACACAGCCTCCCTATCCTGCAAATGGGGTCATTTGGCAAAGGCTGAGAGTGAGAATCCAATGCTGCTGTCACGACATTCAAGAATTTTCACCTGGACGTGGTGGCTTATGCCTGTGATTCCAGCACCTTGGGAGGCCCAGGTGTGAGGATCTCTTGAGCCCAGGAGTTTGAGACCAGCCTGGGCAATATAGTGAGACCCCATTTCTACTAAAACTGAAAAAATTAGCCCAGTCTGGTGGCATGCACCTGCAGTTCCAGTTACTCAGGAGGCTGAGGTGCGAGGATCACTTGAGCCCAAGAAGTTGAGGCAGCAGTGAGCTATGATCATTCCACTGAACTCTAGCCTGGGTGACAGAGAGAGACTCTATCTTGAAAAAAATCAAAAACTAAAAAATTTTCATTTGACGTCAGAGTGAAAGGAAAGAATAAACTCTACTACACATCATTTGATAAAAGCTGTTGGATGAGACCAGGCACGGTGGCTCATGCCTGTAATTCCAGCACTTTGGGAGGCCGATGCGAGTGGATCACTTGAGGCCAGGGGTTCAAGAGCAGCCTGGCCAACATAATAAAACCCTGTCTCTACTAAAAATACAAAAATTAGCTGGGCGTGGTGGCATGCACTTGTAATCCCAGCTACTCGGGAGGCTGAGGCAGAGAATCTATTGAGTATGGGAGGCAGAGGTTGCAGTGAGCCAAGATCGCACCACTCCAGCCTGGGCAACAGTGAGACTCTGTCTCACAAAGAAAGCTGTTGGATGAAGTTAGGCTTGCCGTTCCCTTGGCATGGTTTTTTACTCCCTGCATTCTTTCCATTTTCACCCTTATTCCATCATTTGTTTCTGTTCTTCTCTTTTATGTATAAATATCCCCAAGTAATATCTTCCCTTTATAAACAGAATCAATAGTCCTAACAACTCAAAATACAGTAACAGCAACAACAAATTTCTCAAATCCACCTGAATCACGTGCTACATTCAGTCATCCTTCACCTTCTTTTCCACAACCTGTCTTTATCCTTGACTTCTCTCCTGAATTGTACAGGTCTTCTTGTTAGGAAGGAGGAATTAATGCTGTGATAGATACTGTGCTGGGCCTCTGTTTCTGTTCTCTCCTTTACGTATAAATATCCCCAAGTAACATCTTCAATTTACAAACAGAATCAACAGTCCTAACAACTCAAAATACAATAATAGCAACAACAAATTTCTTTCTTTCTTTCTTTCTTTCTTTCTTTCTTTCTTTCTTTCTTTCTTTCTTTCTTTCTTTCTTTCTTTCTTTCTTTTTTTTTTTTTTTTTTTTTTTTTTTGAGACAGAGTCTCACTCTTGTCGCCCAGGCTGGAGTGCAGTGGCATGATCTCAACTCACTGCAACCTCCACCTCCTGGGTTCAAGTGATTCTCCTGCCTCAGCCTCCTGAGTAGCTGGGATTACAGGTGCCTGCCACCACGCCTGGCTAATTTTTGTACTTTTAGTAGAGACGGGGTTTTGCCATGTTGGCCAGGCTGGTCTCGAACTCCTGACCTTGTGATCTGCCTGCCTCAGCCTCCCAAAGTGCTGGGATTACAGGCGTGAGCCACCATGCCCGGCCAACAAATTTCTTAAATCCACCTGAATCACATGCTACATTCACTCATCCTTCACCATTTTTTCTACAATCTGTCTTTATCCTTGATTTCTCTCGGTAATCATACATGCTTTTTTGTTAGGAATTAGGACTTCACGCTGTGATAGACACCGTGGTGGCATCAGGGATGAATGTCTGTGCTCACTTTATCTATGGGTTCAATTCACTGCAATTAACACATGCCATGTCCCCTATTCAGCATGTATTTACACAAATGTTTTTGTAGTTTAACCCTCTTCTTTGTTCACTTCCTATTTTTAAGAGGTGGGACCTTCTCATGTTGCTGGGATAACTGTGACACCTCTTCTGACTTTTTTTTTTTTTTTTTTTTTAAGAAATGGAATCTTACTCTGTTGCCCAGGCCAGAGTACATTGGCACCATCATAGCAAAGTGCAGCCTCAACCTCCTGGGCTTGGCTAAAGCAATTCTCTCACTTCAACCTCCTGAGTAGCTGGGATTGCAAGTGTGCACCACCACGCCCAGATAATTTTTTAAATGATTTGTATCAACAGGGTCTCACTATGTTGATGAGGCTGGTCTTAAATTCCTTGCCTCAAGAGATCCTCCAACCTTGCCCTCCCAGGCATAAGCCACTATACAGGGATTTTCTGACTTTTTAAATGGTGTCACCTATTTTACATCCCACGGATCTTCAGCTTCTGTTCTAACTCTTCTTGCTATCCCTCTGATGGCTCATTTTTTCCTCTGCGTTCAGCTATCACTCATAATAACTGCCCTTGTGCTACTGTCATCAAGCCAGAGCTCCCCTAGTCTCTAAACATGGCTTTTCTGAAAGGTTAAAAACTATCAGGTCTCACTGGATATCTGAAGGCATCTCAAACTTCAAAAGTCAGTGGTGATTTTATGGGCTTTCTTGAACCATCTGAGCACATAGCACTCACGGAATGATGTAGTTAGACCCCGTGGTGATAATTCCCTGGCAGAATTGATCCCTCATAAATGAGAAACTATGAATTAGACCGAATATTGGAGGAGAATTTCATTTTCCAACATTATATCTAGACTCTATGATCTCCCAGGGAATGAAAAAATGTCAATGTGTGTGTGTGTGTGTGTGTGTGTGTATAGGTGCTTCCTGATTTTTACCTGACATTAGGAGTATCCATAAGAATCATTACATATCTTTGCACTTTACCGAATACTTACAGCCTCCATGAAATTAACACAGTACAAGAAATTTTGAAAATCAGTACAAATGTGCTTATGATGAGGAAATGTGCTTACTTCGAGGAAAATCAACATTTAGGCCCAGGGTGCCCAAACTTTTGGCTTCCTGAGCAACACCGGGAGAAGCAGCATTGTCTTGGGCCACACATAAAATACACTAACACTAAAGATGGCTGATGATCTAAAAACAAATACAAAAAAAATCTCATAATGTTTTAAGAAAGTTTATGAATTTCTGTTGGGCCGCATTCAAAGCTATCCTGGGCCACATGCAGCCCGTGGGCTGCAGGTTGAACAAGCTTGATTTAGACCATCCCATTACATTTAACATACATCCTCTCTCTTCTTCATTTTGCAGGAATGGGGACAAAGCTGTTGAAATCTTCTCCTTCTCAGGCTCACTTTGTCAACATCTGTGGCTGAATGTAGACGTTCCCCCTTTTAGGCGAATTTCTTTAAATTCATAGCAAAGTATGCCCAAGAACATTAAAACAATGCTTCATTGCTTATGCCTGACATTGAAGGGCAAAATTTACACCTGCTATGCAGTTCAAAGTTTGCATGACCTTAGTAGAGGTCATGAAATGTACAGTTTTAAAACTTATTAGAGTATCTTTATGGAACTATTTTAATGGACTAGAGTGACAATATTTTTATGCACCATTGACCTCCCCTGCCCCAAATGATGTGAAAGACTGTGGCTGTATTAGAATTTAGTCTAGTAAGACCAATACCATTTCTGGGAGCTTTTTGTAGTTTTCCTCCATAAATATATTTTCCACATCAACTGTTCTGAGCTGAGTTGCTGGAACGTTTTCAATTCTTTATAAGTACGTATTTTGGCTGAGTTCAGAAACCTTGGACTAGGCACTGTCCTTTGAGTGAGACGTCAGGATTGAGGTAGCACGGGCACAAGACCAAATTTTAGTTCATGATGGAGTATTGCCAGCTTGTGAGCCTGTGGTGCTTTCAAGGAAGCATAGGTGATGGAAATCAAATAAAAACAGAGCCAGGAAAACATCTGGTGTGGAAAGTAGCTCATTGCATAAAATGCCAATTAAAAAAAAAAAAGTTGAGAAAATCAAGCCTCTTCTACTTTTTAAAAGAAAAATTTGACTCTACTAATTATAACCACAAGGAATGTTCTCCACATTTGGATATTTTAACTGAAAGATTAATATCCAGTCATTTATAAACCTCCAAATCCTTTCCTCAACTTTATTCATATCATTTTTTATTCTAGATTTTCAAAAAATGTATGGATCTAGTTTGGAAAAATCATGTCCTTGAACTGTTGAACCATGTTTGTAATCTGTTTTAATAAAAATATAGATATAATACTTAGAAAAACAGATTCTTTCTGGCATTGGAAGGTTAATGATCATTTCATCTATGTTTCTGTCCCCTAGTTCAACCACTTGTCCAACATTCTACTGAATTATCCTCTAGCCTTTATCTTCACAGCTGCGAAGACAGGGAATTTAATGCCTTGATGAAAACAAACTAGGATTCATAAGCTTTTACTGAAACATGACTAAAAATGTCAAACTATTAGAAAAAGTATATCCACATTCATTCAAGATGAAGAAAAACCCATCATAGCTTATCTTAGCCTGACTTAAATGATAGAAGTCATATTCTATTGCCATTTTAAATCATTTTACAGTTTTTAGTAAAGAGATTCCTTAAAGAACTAAAAGTAGACCTACCAATCAATCCTGCAATCCCACTCCTGGGGAACTACCCAAAGGAAAAAAGTCATTATGTCAAAAAGACACACCCACATGCATGTTTATAGCAGCACAGTTCACAATTCCAAAAATGTGGAACCAACCTAAATGCCCATCAATCAAGGAGTGGATAAAGAAAATGTGGTATATATACACCATGGAATACTACTCAACCACAAAAAGGTACGAAATAATGGCCTTTCCAGCAACTTGGTTGGAGCTGGAGGCCATTGTTCTAATGAAGTAACTCAGGAATGAAAAACCAAATATCATATGTTCTCACTTGTAAATGGGAGCTAAGCTATTAGGATACAAATGCATAAGAATGATACAATGGACTTTAGGAGCTCAGTGTACACTGTACCCAAGGAGTTGTCTTTTATCTCTCACTTCTTACCTCCCTTCCCCCTGAGCTCCTAAAGACACACCCACATGCATGTTTATAGCAGCACAGTTCACAATATATACCATATTTTCTTTATCCACTCCTTGATTGATGGGCATTTAGGTTGGTTCCACATTTTTGGTTACAAAGTAAACACAGGGATGTTTTTCTCCCACCCCTCCAATTTTTCCCCCGATTATTGTTTTTCTCATAGAGATATTTATTACCACTTTAAGAAACACACGTTTGTTGTTATTAGTTGCCCGCCTGCATTATTAAGTATAATCAGAACAAAATATACCTGACATTTTTAGGTTCAACTGAACTGCTGCTCAACTGTGGGAACAAAGATTATTAATACATAAATTTGTCTGTACCTAAAAAGCCTGCTTTCTACCTTTTTTTTAACTGTCCAGTTTTAAAACTGTGGTATGCAATTAATAAAACATAGAGTTTTTATTTTTTTGAGATGGAGTCTCACTCCGTCACCCGGGCTAGAGTACAGTGGCGTGATCTCAGCTCACTGCAAGCTCCGCCTCCCGGGTTCACGCCATTCTCCTGCCTCAGCCTCCCGAGTAGCTGGGACTACAGGTGCCAGCCACCATGCTGGGGTAATTTTTTTGTGTTTTTTTTAGTAGAGACGGGGTTTCACCACGTTAGCCAACATGGTCTCGATCTCCTGACCTCGTGATCCTCCCTTCTCAGCCTGCCAAAGTGCTGGGATTACAGGTATGAGCCACTGCGCCTGGCCCAAAACATATAGTATTTAACAAAACACATATAATTTAGAGTTTTAACCATTTTAAAGTATGTATTTTAGTGGCATTTAGTACACTCATCATAATGTGTAAAGCATCCTCTCCTGTTTTTTGTTTTTTTTTTTTTGGTTTTGTTTTGTTTTGGAGGAAGAGTCTCACTCTGTCACCCAGGCTGGAATGCGGTGGCATGATCATGACTCACTGCAGCCTCGACCTCCTGGGCTCAAGTGATTCTCCCACCTTGGCCTCCCAAGTATCTAGGACTACAGGAATGAGCCACCACCCCTGGCTAATTTCTAAACTTTTTGTAGAGATGGGATTTTACCATGTTGCCCAGGCTGGTCTTGACCTCCTGGGCTCAAGTGATCCTCTCACCTCAACCTCCCAAAGTGCTGGGATTACAGGTGTGAGTCACCACTCCCAGCCTAAATGGAAATCTTATACCTATGAAGCAGTGACTCCCCATTCTCCTATTGCCTAAAATACTGGCAACCACTAATCTGCTTTTGATTTCTAAAGATTTTCTTACTCTGAACACTTCATATAAATGGAATCCTATAATATGTAGCATTATGTGTCTGCCTTTTTCCACAGAGCGTGATATGCTTAAGGTTTATCCATGCAGTAGCCTGTGTCAGAGCTTCATTCTTTTTCATGGTTGAACAAAATCCCATTATATGGATAGATCACATTTTGCATCAGTTGATAGGCATTTGGGTTGTTCCTCCTTTTCACTATGGTGAATAGTAATTCTATAAAAATCATGTATATGCATTGGTTTAAAAATGTGTTTGTACTTCCTGTGGGTATACACTTATGATTGAAATTACTGGATCTTTCCTCTACAAAATTTTCAGATATCACATTTTAAAATTTCAACATGCCCTGCAAGAATGGCCATAATCAAAAAATCAAAAAATATGATATTGGTGTTGATACTGTGAAAAGGGAACACTTCTACACTGCTGGCGGGAATGTAAACTAGTATAACCACTATGGAAAACAGTGTGGAGATTCCTTAAAGAACTAAAAGTAGAACTACTGTTTGACCTTCCAATCCCACTGCTGGGTATCCACCCAGAGGAAAAGAAAAAGATACTAGCACATGCATGTTTACAGCAGCACAATTTGCAATTGCAAAAATGTGGAACCAGCCCAAATGTCCATCAGTCGATGAGTGGATAAAGAAACTGTGGTGTACATACACAGTAGAATGCTACTAAGCCATAAAAAGAATAAATTAATGGCATTCACAGCAACCTGGTTGGGATTAGAGACTATTACTCTAAGTGAAGTAACTCAAGAATGGAAAACCAAACATTGTATGTTCTCACTCATAAGTGGGTGCTAAGCTATGAGCATGTAAAGGCATAAGAGAGATACAATGGACTTCGGGGATGTGGAGGGAAAGGGTGGGAAAGGGGTGAGGAATGGAAGGCTACAAATTGGTTTCATCGTATACTGCTTCAGTGATGGGTGCACCAAAATCTCACAAATCACCAGTGAAGAACTTACTCGTGTAACCAAATACCACCTGTCCCCCAAAACTTATGGGAAAAATATTTCAGTATGCATAATAGGATTTCAACACACATAAATATGATTTTAACAAAGACATATAACCACACAATTTTAGTAACGTTCTTTCTAGCTATCAAATGACTGGTATCCCTTAAAATAAATATTTTATATCACACCCTCTATAGAGAAGAAGGAAGTTTGAAAATGTGAGTGATAGTTTGATGTATCTGATATAATCAATTTCTTTCAATTATATATTGCTGTTGGAGCCAAGTCAAGTTAAAGTTCCCTTAAATATATGAAGGAGAGTCCATTAGAAATGATCCAAGAATTCACAGGCACTTTAAAACAATTTGAAAGTGAATTCCATGGCAAACATGGTATTAATGACAATGACCACTTTCTTATCTCTGTAGCAAGTATGATGTACATGTCTTCAGAAATCTGTATCTGAAATATAATTACTGCCACACTGAGAGTATTGCTAGATTGCAGAAATTGTGTGTAATTGATAAATTCATTAAAATGTCTACAATTCTAACTTAGGACACCTTCCCCCTCCCATAAAAGGGTACTGACTTAGTGTAAATGCTTAGGAAAAGTGTTCACTGAACTAAAGTTAACAATCAAGTTATGCCTTTCAATGAAAATCTCAAGTTCAAATTAAAAAAAAAAAAACCCTTAGGAATAAATGAAGATAAAGAACATAGCCTAAAAACATCTGCAGAAAGCACTTCGTTGTCAGCCTTAGAGATGGGTCTTGCACACAGGACAATGTAAATTAGGAAACAAGGCAATATGTAAGTAGTGTCAAACTGGTCCGAGGTCTCTGTTGTTCCAGCCAACGCATTTGTTTGCATAACAGACTGGAGTGCCAGAGTAGAGTAATTACTGCAATCCGTCTCTGAGCCCATTAATCTGTACTGAACTGTAGGGAGTAAATGAAACAGAAAGAAACCCAGTGGAGAAATCTTTCTTTTGTTTGTGTCAAACCTCAAATCGAGTTTTTATCTTGAAACTCCAATTAATAATTTATTTTACTGTTCCTCGACGATCAACAACAAAAATACTAGGTGAAAATCTGGGATCAGCAGGCATTTCCAGACACTTGGCGGAAGTTGGTTAGTGAACAGTCGGTGGAAATGTGACATCGATCTGATCCGGGTCTGCTACCTCTAATGACTGCAGAGTCCTAATTAGTTGCCATTTTCTTACACAAGAATTGGAGCTCCTGTAGTCACCCTGTTGTGCTATCAAATAGTAGATCTTATTCATTCTTTCTAATTCTATTTTTGTATTTATTCACCATCCCCACTTCCCCACTGCCTCATTATGCTTCCCAGCCTCTACTAACCATCCTTCTCCTCTCTGTGTCCATGACTTCAATTGTTTTAATTTTAGCTTTCACAAATAAGCAAAATATGTGAAGCTTGTCTTTCTGTGCCTGGCTTATTTCACTTAACATAATCACCTCCAGTTTCATCCATGTTGTTGCAAATGACAGGATTTCATTCTCTTTTATGTCAGAATAGTACTCCATTGTGTATATGTAGCACATTTTCTTTATTCATTCATCTGTTGATGGACACTGAGGTTGCTTCCAAATCTTGGCTATTGTGAACAGTGCTGCAGCAAACATGGGAGTGCAGCTATCTCTTCATTAACTGATTTGCTTGTTTTGGGGGTATATCGATCAGTGGGATTCCTGGGTCATATGTAGCCATAAAAATAAAAAATAAAAAAAATTGGAACTAATGGTTTGCAGAAAATAACCAAAGTTTTAACTTTTTTTCCTTTTAAGATTTTATTCTTTAGTTATTTTATTTGGGTTTTTCTTTTTCTATTCATTGTTCTCATAAAGATTATTGCACTTGGATGGGATTTGTAGTTTAAGATCTATTTTGAATTAAATGAAAATGAGCACATACACAACATTACAATTTGTGGTGTGCAGAAATAGAAAGAAAAAAATACATCACCAAATACTATATTAAAAAAGAAAGAAGGTCTCAAATAAAGGATCTGAGCTTCTACTTCAAAAGTCAGTGAAATGAGAGCAAGTTAAATCCAAAATAAAGGGAAGGAAAGAAATAATAAAGGTAAGAACAGAAATCAATGAGAGAAAAAGCAATTAAACAATAGAGAAAATCAGTTAAACCAAAAGCTGGTTTTTTGAAAGTTCAATAAAATGGATAAATTTCTAACTACTCTATTTAAGGAAAAAATACATGAAAAAATAGAGAACATTGACAAAACTCACACAGGAAGAAAAAAAAGATAGCTTATGTATACTCAACAAATGGAATTTGCAGTAAAAGTCGTACCCCAAAGAAATTTTTAGTAAGAAATGGCTTATTGGGTGGAACTTTAAAAAAAATGGAGAAAGTAATACTGAGTACATGCAAAATCATCTGGAAAGAAAAGATTAAAAAAAGGGTTTCCAACTCATTTTAAGAGGCTAGTATAATAATAATAAATATTATAATAAGAGTAGACTATAACTTCTTATCCCTAGTGAATATAGGTGCAAAAATCCTTAACAAAATATTAGTAACTAGAATTCAGCAATGTTTAATAATGACCATCTATTTTGGTTAAGTGGGCTTTATTGTTGAAATATAAGGTTGCACTCAGTAATCCACCATTGTAAGTCCACATATGAACAGAATAAGAGGAAATATTTACATGATAATAGGAAGAATCACTGGCTAAAGATAATTGAGGCAGAAAAGACACATGCCAACATTTCAATATAAGAGCCAAAACTACAACTCTTCTATAGGAAATTATCATTTCTTGTAAGAAAAATTATTTGTGACCTTTGGTTAGGAAAATATCTCTTACATGGGACACAAAAAGATGGTCCATAAAGGAAAATAATAATAGGTTGTATTTCATTAAGATTTAGAAAACATTTTTTTAAAAGGTACTGTTAAGGATATGGTAAGTTAACCCACAAATTGGAGGAAAAAGCTTACAATACAACTAACAGATAAAATGACAAAGACTTCTGTTTTTGTTTTTGTTTTTTTAACCAGAATATATATGTTAAAAAAAAACTCTTACAAATAAACAATAAGAAGAAAAGCAAAACAATTAAAATACATGAAATGGCTAAATGATATAACCAGACATTAAGAAAATATTCAGATGACCAATACACACATGATGTGTATTCGATATCATTAGTTATTAAGAAGAGCAAATTAAAACAATGAGTGACCACTACACACATATTGGAGTGGCTAAAATTAGAAAGACTGACCATATTAAGTGTTGGTGATAGTGTGGAACAATTAGAATGCATACATGCAATTTGTAAATGTAATATTAGCAAGCCACTTTGGGAAAAATATTTGACATTTTTCAGTAAAGTTCAATATACACTTGACATATCACACCACAGTGCCTCTTCTATTTAGTTATCCAAGAAAAATAAAAAGATACTTCTACTCAAATGCCAGCACGTCAATGTTCAGGTCAGTTGAAGCCATATTAAGCAGAAATTGGAAAAAAATCCAAATGTCCATCAACTGGTGACTACATCCATAAGACGAAATCCTCTTCAATGATAAAAAGGACGAACTACTCAGATCCACATCAACATGAATCACACCCAAAAACATTATGCTAAGTGAAAGATACCAGGCAGGCAGAACAGAATGATTCATTTCATTAATATGAGATCCTTGACAAACAGAAACCAGTGACTTGGGACTCAGGAATTGTTGCAGACTAGGAGGGAGTTGTGGTAATCGACAGCCATGGGACATATACAATAGATTTATTTATTCATTTGTTTTTGAGATAGGGTCTTTCTCTGTCACCCAGGCTGTAGTGCAGTGGTGTGATCATGGCTCACTCCCGGTTTGATCTCCTGGGCTCAAACAATTCTCCCACTTCAGCCTCCCAAATAGCTGGGACTATAAGTGTGTGACACCATGCATGGCTAATTTTTTTATTTTTTGTAGAGTTGGAGTCTCAATTTGTTGTCCAGGCTAGTGTTAACCTTGTGGGCTCAAGTGATCCTCCTGCCTCAGCCTCCCAAGGTGCTGGGATTACAGGTGTGAGCCACTGCATTGGGCCTATACCATATTTTTGAGTGATGGAAATGGCCTATACCTTGGCTGTGATGATTTTTACATGTATACATATATTTATCAGAATCTATCAAATTCTACATTTCTTAATGTGAATTTTAAAC
The DNA here is from genome assembly GCF_043159975.1 of Macaca nemestrina. Lineage (NCBI taxonomy): Eukaryota > Metazoa > Chordata > Mammalia > Primates > Cercopithecidae > Macaca > Macaca nemestrina. The sequence continues at coordinate 156,318,888 of NC_092145.1, forward strand.
ATGGATATTACTATATATGAATTACTCATAAATGAAAATAACTATTATTAATTCTTAAAGACCACAGTTCAGAATTCATGTATGCCCAAGGATGATGATGATGATGAAGAAGTCAACTTGCTCAGAATGCTTGGAGATACCAACTCACCTACCTTCTCCAAGCAGGTCCACACTGAACCCAGAGGGACATCCAGGTTTCCTGTTTCTTAGAAAGTCCAGTGGCTATCTGAAAACCCATGCAGACTTGGAAACCAAGGGATTTTATGAACATTCTCAGTTTAATGAACTGCGTAGAAGGTAAATCTTATTTCCTCTGTAATGGGAAAAGACATATCATAATTTCCCTGATACCCTGGATTCTGGCTGTACTGTGATGTAACAAGGATAAATTCATCTGAGTGGATGAAGAACAAAATTGGGTAGAAATTCAGGTCTCTATCAGACAGATAAACATTGCTAAAACCCCATTTTATAAAGGAGAAAAAAAAAATCTCCCGTCTTATTACGTCTTTGATTCCCACAGTTTTCATCTCCTTCTTTTTTCCTCAGCTCCATGGCCAATGTCTGTGTGTTGGGTGTTTTTTTTTTTTTAATATATATTAAGAAATCATGCTCAATTTTTCTCTTTAAACTCTAGATGAAACAAAACAAAAAAGAGAGAGAAGAAAATGTTAGATAGGCATGCCGTTCAGATGAAAGAGTTCTTTTTATGTTGAACTAAATGGCTTTTAGAAATTAAACCTGATTGGCAAATGACATAAAAAGGGAATTAGAAAGTATTCCAACAAAATGTCAACAGGATTGGCAGTTTCAAAAAATTGTTTCAGTCTGGATTTGATCAACAAGATGAGAAATGGAAACATAAAATTATAAGTGGTTATGATTTTTGCAATTCTTTGCAAACACATAAATGGGTTAAAGAAATCTAGTAATTGAAACATGGTGTTACGTTCAGAAGGGAATTTTCCGCATCTATATTCCAATTCTAGCCTTCATTTTCATTGCTATTATTGAACAACACAAGTCCAGACACCAGATTTGGCCAATAATAAGTATAATAATTGGTTTCAGAACCTTTTTGGAATTAAAGATAAGATGTAACATCTATCTTCCCTCATCCATTTCGTACTTAAAGAAATAAAATTAACATTAACTGAATTCATGGAATGTACCTCAGTCATTATGTGAAATTTGGTTAAAGGGTGCAGTATAGAATACATAACATTCATTAAAAAATGATCCTCTAGGATCTTGCTCCTATCTGGAACAGATTGCTTATTGTAAAATAAGTGCAGACAAGATGGTTTGAGAGGTTATGAAAATTAAGAGACCTCAACTTGCTGCAATTAAATCAGAGTAAATAAATAAGATAGGCTTTCTCCCCTGCATCTCTGCCAAAGCTCAAATCTCATTCAAAGAAAGATAGCTTAAATGATAGCTTACGGTAGATAGCAGTGAATGCAAGGATTGGAAAGGAAAAATATATTGCATTTTGCTTGTTCAAGTTTGCAAAGAAAAGATAAGACCAGTGAAGAAGCAGAAAGAGATAACACCAAGAAAAGGTGGTCATAGGAATAAAAGACTCTTTGAAAATGCTGTCCAGCTGAGAGAAAAAGGAAATCTAAGACCAAAAAATAAAAAATAAACCCTACAAACCAAAGAAGGATATCAAATGAGCATCCACTATCAAATATCACCTGCTGAACACAGTCTCCCTCTAACGAAAAAGTGGCAAGAACTTATTAGAAATGTGATACTCCATTATAAGACACTTAATAGCAAACAAATAGAAATTTGGATGTGAGAATCGAGTATAAACATCCAAATCATGATTTCTGAGTCGGGGTTTTGTGTGTCACACGGATGCTCATTCTGCAAACTAAAACAAACAAACAAACAAACAAAAACAGATTTCTTAGCTGGGCAGTTCAAACACAGCAGTTCAAAATGAGACAGGCTGTCTGCGTTGCTGCTAGCTGAGGTCATGGGGCTAAGTTGTTGCAAAGGGCTGAAAGGAAAAATGCCATGTAAGAGCTTGCAGGAAACCTTCTATAAATTAAAAGAGAAAGGAAGCCCTTCTTCTGCCCTCTTCTTTGTTTTTCCTTTCCCTGTCGTGGGATTGGAATACAGATAATTCCAACTCAAACTGTGGATGAAGGATTTCCATTTGTGGTAAGCACTTTCAGCTTTATTCTAATTTTCTTGTGTGTATGCATTCTTCCTTTTTGTAGAGCAGTTGTTAGCAGCCAGAGAGACAAATTTGGCTGTGAGCTAAGAGTGGTTTGGACATTTTAACAAGTAAAATGTAAAACAAACAAATAAAACAAACAAAACTACTAGCTAGTCCTTCAGCGAGAACAACAGCTTGCCAAGTTGAGGGCATGGCATCTATTCAAATTTTTAAACTATTTACTCTCTGGCTCTTTAAAGAAAAAAATTGTTAACTTATTCCTAAATATATAGCAAATATTTATGAGAAAGGAATAGCTTATGTCTTTCCCTTTTCATTTTTCCAACAATACCTGGAATAATATTCATAATAAGCTAAGCACTTGATAAAATAAATCATGCAACCACTTTTATTAAATGCCTCTTGTGCCAAGTTTACTTTGACTTTGTGTCTTTGAACAATTCCACCCACCAATTTCAATTCTCTACCAAAACCAACCAAAACAAAACAAAACAAAAACCTCCACTGGCCATTTTGTTCATATGGTACAATACATCTAAAACAGTTTATTTGATATTGAAAACCTCATCATGTTTAAGAGATGGTAAAAGGATACTATTGTTTAATGTTTCCACAGCAATTCTTTCAAATAAAATCCTTTGTTTATTTGAGTGGCTTAGTTGAAATTGATGTTAAAAAGTGAATGAAGATGTTATCACTTGCTTACCTGTTATAAAAGTTCCCAGCAAAACTGAAGTCATGCTAGAAAGAAGTGGCAGGATAAGAGACAGATGAATGCTATTGAATTTTGACGAGATATAAAATAAAAGGTATGAATGTGTGTCATATTCACAGATTTCATCAAGAAACAACTTCTAGATATGTCAGATGTATTTTCAAGGCTGGCAAATTTAAGTTACTATGAAGGAAGCATTACTTTAAAAATTCTCTTATTTTTGTGCTAAATGTTGGAATCATTGGATTGTTTTCAATAAATTTTACATAAAATATTTTCAGATAACAGAAGAGAAAAATGTAATCTGTAATTAGTAAATTAATGAAATGTTTTCGAGTACATATGCATATAGCAGTGGTCTTTGATACCTTTTATTATGTAATATAATTTTTAAAAATAATAATTTGAAAACATTCTCTCATAGCTATCATGCTATGTTTTATCAAATCACTTCATTATGTCCATTATAGTTTGTTGACATTTCCTTGGTGTCAAGACAGAATATAGTAGCTGTAATCCTGTAGTTTCTCTGAACCTCTTGGCAGAAAAAAGCAAATTAGAGTGTTATGTATGAAAACATGTTAAAAAAAGAACTTGGAAAGTTAAGTAAATATTAACTTCAGTAAAGTCGTTTTCTCCCCAAATAGTGAACATGGATAGTAGAAATAATATAAAATTTATATTTATTATGTTATTTTATGACTTCAGCCCTCATTGTGAGGTGCATGTTTGTGAGTATATAAAACAGGGCAGTATTGAACATTACTTATGGACTTTAAAATCTTGGTATATTGTCAATTGCCACTATTTTTGTTTTGCTTGTTGCTTTATTTCTATTATTAAATAAATAGGATACTAATTCATAGTAAAAGAATGATTCTTGGCCAATTCTGTTGTAATCCTCTATGGCAAGACCCAAATCTGAAAAGTGATTAAAATCACTAATTTCCACATTGATCCAAAACCCTGACGAATGGTAATAAAATGAGGTTTCCCAACCATGAGAATTCACTTGTCAAATTAGTCCTTTATACCATTAGCCTTATTTTTAATTTCTCCAATTTACATGTTTAATTATCTTCATATAAATTCTACTGAATGGTAGTAAAAACCATCAATTATGTGTCCACCCCTTTGGGAGCTGAGTTTGCAAGACATTCTCATCTCTTATGTGGAGATTGGGAAACACCAGCGTACAATGGCTATCCTGTGACTGCAGTCTCAGTTGGCATCATTGAAGGAGAAGAACACCAAGTTACTTCCTAATGCTCTTAGCCTCTAACACTTTTAGGAAATGAAATTGCACCTGTGTGAGCCCATGTCTCCAGGTGGGTTCCCAAGGACCCCTGCCCCCGGTACCATTTGCCATGCCTTCTGTACAGCCATCCCTCCCTGATTGTGCTAGAATAAGATAGAGGTGATGTGATGGATGGCATTTCTGAAATTGGATTATAAAAAACCTTGCAATTGTTCTCTTCTCTGTATGTGTACGTGTGCCTCTCTCTCTGTGTTTTTCTCTCTGTGTGTCTGTCTGTCTGTCTGTCTCTTTCCCTCTCTGTCTTTCTCTCTTTCTTTCTCTGTCTGTCTCTCCTTTCTCTTTCCTTCTCCCTCTCATCTCTCTCTCCCTCTCTCTGTCCCCTCCCCTCTCTCTGTCTCTTTCTCTCTCCCTTTCTCTATCACTCTCCCTCTCTTTCTCTTTCTCTGTCTCGCCCTCTCTCTCCTTGTGTATCTTCCTCGCCATCTCTCTTTCTTTCTCTCTCTTTGTTAGGCTCTCTCTGTTTCCCTGTCTCTCTCTGCCCCCGCCTCCATCTCTTCCCTCTCCCCCCTCCTCTCTCGGTCTCTCTCTGTGTCTCTTTCTCCTTTTTTCTCTCTCCTTTCTCTCTGTCTATCTCTCTCTGTTGGTCTCTCTCCCCAACCTCTCTGTCTCCCTCTGTCTCTCTCTCCCTTTTTCTCTCAGTCTACCTCTGTCACTCTGTTTCTTCCTCCCTCTCTCCCCTCTTCTATTTCTGTCTTTTTGTCTCTCTCTGTCTCTCTGTCCCTCTCTCTATCTCCATCCTTTCTCTCCTCCCATCTCCTCCCATCAGCACTTCCTCTGGGGAAGCCAGCTACCATATCCTGAGCAGCCTTGTGGAGCAGCCCATTTGATTAAAAACAGAGGCCTCTTCTGTTGGAATAGCCACGTGACTGGGCATGGCAGCAGAATCTCAACCCCAGTCCAGGTTTCCTGTAGTTGCAGCCATAACTGAAAGCTTGATTTTTACTTAATGGGGTACCCTGTTTCAGGAAGTCAGGGACCCCTAACAAAGGGACTGGTTGGAGCCACGGCAGAGGAACATAAATTGTGAAGATTGCATTTTAATATGGACATTTATCAGTTCCCAAATAATACTTTTATAATTTCTTATGCCTCTCTTTAATCTCTTAATCTTGTTATCTTCATAAGCTGAGGATGTACGTCACCTCAGGACCACTGTGGTAACTGTGTTAACTGTACAAATTGATTGTAAAACGTGTGTTTGAACAATATGAAATCAGTGCACCCTGAAAAAGAACAGAATAACAGTGATTTTTAGGGAACAAGCGAAGACAAGCATAAGGTCTGACTGTGGGCGGGCCTGGGCAAAAAGAGCCATATTTTTCTTCTTGCAGAGAGCCTATAAATGGACATGCAAGTAGGAGAGATATCACTAAATTCTTTTCCTAGCAAGGAATGTTAATATTAATACCCTGGGAAAGGAATCCATTCCTAGGGGGAGGTCTGTAAACGGCTGCTCTCGGAATGTCTGTCTTATATGGTTGAGATAAGGACTGAGATATGCCCTGGTCTTCTGCAGTACCCTCAGGCTTACTAGGGTGGGGAAAAAACTCCACCCTGGTAAAGTTGTGGTCAGACCAGTTCTCTGCTCTCAAACCCTGTTTACTGTTGTTTAAGATGTTTATCAAGACAATATGTGCACCACTGAGCATACACCCTTATCAGTAGTTCTGCTTTTGCCTTTTGTCCTGTTCCCTGGGAAGCATGTGATCTTTGTTCTGTTTTTTGCCCTTTGAAGTATGTGATCTTTGTACCTACTCTCTGTTCTTACACCCCCTCCTCTTTTGAAACCCTTAAGAAAAAACTTGTTGGTTTGAGGCTCAGGTGGGCATCAGGTCCTACTGATATGTGATGTCACTCCCTGTGGTCCAGCTGTAAAATTCCTCTCTTTGTACTCTTTCTCTTTATTTTTCAGCTGGCTGACCCTTATGGAAAATAGAAAGAACCTATGTTGAAATATTGGGGGCAGGTTCCCCCAATAGGACTGAAGGCCACAAACCACCCCATGAAATGACTCCAAGATACATGATCCACTCACACTGTAAGACAATAGCTGTTTGACAACTCAGTTGCTAATTCTGGGGGAAATTTGTTCTGCAGTGATAGAAAATTAATACAACACTCTTGTCAAAAGTACAATAGGATTTTTAAAATAATTGAACCCGATAAACAGTATAGGAATCATTATTAGCATGGCTAATTATTAATCCTGAGAAAGTACATAAACACAAATGGTCTTTTTCTTAATAGTGGGACTTACCTTGAATAATAGGACAAGCATTTTTTTTTTTTTCTTATATAAAACCTACCTTAAGTTCTGTGTGATAACTAACAGGGAACTACAGAGATATTTCACTGGTTTCAAAAATAGACCAGGAAGTAGGAAACAGCCCCAAATTTCAAAATTTTAAAAATAGAACCTTCACATTCACTTCTATGAACATATTTGTTCCTTTTCTTTAGACCAACTGGATTTTCAACCATACTACTCACCACAGTGTCATCTTTAAATTTTGGCCTCTGATTACATGCTGAGACATAAAAGTAGTGCATAGAATAAATGGATCTATACTTAGCATTCAAATTAGATGATAGAATATGGAATTCTAAGTCAAACATTTATAAATTGGGTCTAATTTCTCAGTGTGTTATGAAAATCAATAAACTATTTTAATATGTGGCAAGGGTCAACTTTTGTCCCCTGCAAAGGGGCACGTAGTAAGTATTTTCAATGTTACAAGTCATGCTGTCTCGGTTGCAGCTACACAACTGATTGCAGTCGTGCAAAGCAACCACAGGAAATATGTAAATGAATACATGTGGTTATGTTTTCATAAAATATTATTTACCAAAAAAATGGTGATCAACCAGACATGGTCATGTGTACCATAGTTTGTTAAATGTGATGATTAATATTGAGTGTCAACTTGATTGGATTGAAGGATGCAAAGTATTACTCTTGAGTGTGTCTGTGAGGGTGTTGCCAAAGGAGATTGATATTTAAGTCAGTGAAGCGAGAGAGGAAGACCCACCCTCAACCTAGGTGGGCATCTTCTAACCAGCTGCTAGTGTGGCTAGGATTGTCTGTGTGTGTGTGTACATACATGTATATATAAATTATATCTGTACATATATACACAATCTGTATAGCCATATATATGATCAACAGATATATATATATATACACACACACACACACACAGGTTGTGTATATATACACACACACATATACATAAATGTATCCATATATATACACAAATATATTTATATCTTTATGTATGTGTAGCTTTAACATAGATATGTAGACATAGATGTGACCTTAATATAGATAGATAGATAGATAGATAGATAAATATAATATATAGATATTGATGTCCTGTGTGACTTTTGTTATTCTGATTCTGTTTAATTATTACAGAACCCTATCAAAACACACTCATGCAAATTAAATAAGAGTAATCAAAAAGCATACACAAATATGCTCTGCACCCTTGGAAGCATGGAATACTACCAGCTCCATGGCATATTTAAAGTTCAAAAGATACATACAAAGGTTTTGAAGGATCTGGGTTACAAAACCCTCTCAGACCTGACTGATGAGAGGTTGATGTTTTTGGAAGGACCATTGTAGAAAACAATTTATTTAAAAGTCAAATACACCTTATTTATACCTTGCAATTTCACTATTAGACAGTTACTCAATAAAAATGAAAGTAAGTCCACACTAAAGCCTGTATATGGCTGTTTATAAAAGCTTCATATAAAACAGCCAAATGGAAAGAAAGAAACCAACACCTCACCAATTAGGGGTTAAACCCATTAAGGTCTGTCTGCACAATTAGGGGTTAAACCCATTAAGGTCTGTCTACACAAAGGAATCCTCTGTAATAACAAAAAGCAAACTGTTGGTGGCTGAATTTCACAACAATATGGCTGAATTTCAAAAGAATTATGCTCAGTGAGAGAAGCTAGATACAAAGAAAACATTGTATTTGAAGGTTTGATCAAGTCTCTTTATCAATAATTCTATTTCTGCAACTTTCTTGAGAAGAAAATATAGATATCCTGTGTGAATCTATATAGATATAGATTATCCAATCTAGATTATCCATAACATAGAGAGATAAAGATACGGCTGTATATAGATATAGATGTATTGATACAGATATGACTTTAAGATAGTTATAGATCTATAGGGATAGATAAATATTATAGATATAGATACAGATATGTTTTATCTTTACTACAGCCATATCCATATCTATCTATCCATCTACCTATCATCTATCCATCCATCTATAAATTCACACAGGAGAAGATATAGATGTCTTCTTAGATATAGATATAGAGACAGAAAACAGGTCAAGAGTTATCAGAGGGTACGTGAAAAGCATGCTTTCTACGAAAGGACATGAGTGAGATTTTTAGGGTAAAAGAGATGTTATTTATCTATATCGTGGTTGGCATTGTGTAACTGAATACATTTACCTAAATCTACCACATCAAACATTTGAAACGGAGGGGTGAATATTGGTTACACCCAAGCCTTGGTAAGTTATATGTTAAAGAAAATATTAATAGTTATTATTATTGTTGTTATTGAAATGCTTATTGTTGAGCAATTAACAACTAGTTATCTTAAGATAGTATTGGGCTTTTTGGAAGTAATGCTTCAAAATAAATGTTTCTCATGGAATTAATGATTGACACCAGTTGTCATTTAAACTTACAGTAGGTTTGATAAGTGTGTGACCTCTTTGAATGCAAGACTGACTTTTTCAACTCTTATCAAATAGACTTTTCTTTCAAGAGTTTGCATGTATAACCTGGGCATCCCTCCTCCTTCTTTTTCCTTTCTTTTGAAGCTTTGAGAGACTGTGAAGTTTAGTAACCTCCCACTGATAAAGAAGTTTTTTCTTTAATGCACGTTATAAGATGCCTGGGGCCAGTTTCACCCTATGGGAAGAATAAACACAATAAGTTGAAATTCTCTTTACTTGTAAGTAGTACTTTTGTTATTTAGAGAAGAAAATTGCTTAGTTATATTTCATAATCTGTACTCAAGGACATATGTGGAGAATAAAATGCAATGAAAAAGGGCAAAATCTGTGATATCACTATATCACGTTGTCATTAGGGATATAGGTCTTGACATATTGGATGTGTTTGTTATTTTCAGTGTCAGTTATGGAAAATAGCATTGTCAATCTAGAAATCTTTTGCTGGACTCCCTTTCATAGATCTAATAAGTTGCATACTAATGGCTTAACTTTTAAGCACTGTATTAGTCCCAGTTGTCCAGATAAATAGAACCAATAGGGAGTCAAGAAAGAGAGAGAGAGAGAGAGAGAGAGAGAGAGAAAGAAGGAAGGAGGGAAGGAAGGAAGGAAGGAAGGAGAGAGAGAGAGAGAGAGAGAGAGAGAGAGAAAGAAAGAAAGAAAGAAAGAAAGAAAGAAAGAAAGAAAGAAAGAAAGAAAGAAAGAAAGAAAGAAAGAAAAGAAAGAGAAAGAAGAAAAAGAAAGAAAGGAAGGAAAGAAAGGAAGATTTATTTAAGTAATTGGTTCTCTTTTTTTTAATTATACTTTATGTTCTAGAGTACATGTACACAAAGTGCAGGTTTGTTACATATGTATACATGTGCCATGTTGGTGTGCTGCACCCATTAACTCATCATTTACATTAGATATATCTCCTAATGCTATCCCTCCCCCTCCCCTCACCCCACAACAGGTCCCTGTGTGTGATGTTTCCCTTCCTGTGTCCAAGTGATCTCATTGTTCAATTCCCACCTATGAGTGAGAACATGCAGTGTTTGGTTTTCTGTTCTTGTGATAGTTTGCTGAGAATGATAGTTTCCAGCTCTATCCATGTCACTACAAAGGACACAAACTCATCCTTCTTTATGGCTGCATAGTATTCCATGGTGTATATATGCCACATTTTCTTAATCCAGTCTGTCATTGATGGACATTTGGGTTGGTTCCATGTCTTTGCTATTGTGAATAGTGCCACAATAAACATACGTGTGCATGTGTCTTTATAGCAGCATGATTTATAATCCTTTGGGTATATCCCCAGTAATGGGATGGCTGGGTCAAATGGTATTTCTAGTTCTAGATCCTTGAGGAATCACCACACTGTCTTCCACAATGGTTGAACTAGCTTACAGTCCCACCAACAGTGTAAAAGTGTTCCTATTTCTCCACATCCTCTCCAGCACCTGTTGTTTCCTGACTTTTTAATGATTGCCGTTCTAACTGGTGTGGGATGGTATCTCATTGTGGTTTTGATTTGCATTTCTCTGATCGCGAGTGATGATGAGCATTTTTTCATGTGTCTGTTGGCTGCATAAATGTCTTCTTTTGAGAAGTGTCTGTTCATATCCTTTGCCCACTTTTTGATGGGGTTGTTTGTTTTCTTCTTGTAAATTTGTTTGAGTTCTTTGTAGGTTCTGGATATTAGCCCTTTGTCAGATGAGTAGATTACAAAAATTTTCTCCCATTCTGTAGGTTGCCTGTTGATTCTGATGGTAGTTTCTTTTGCTGTGCAGAAGCTCTTTAGTTTAATTAGATCCCATTTGTCAATTCTGGCTTTTGTAATCGGCTCTCTTGATTGTGGAGGGCTGGCAAGTTCAAGGTGTGCAGGGTAGACTTGCAGGATTGAGACCCAGGGAAGAGGGGATCAGTCTTTTCTATCAAGACTTTCAACTGATTAGATGAGACCCACACACATTCTGCAGAGCAACCTGCTTTACTCAATGTCTACCGATTTAAATCTTAATCTCATCTAAAAAGTACCTTCACAAGATCATCTAGACTGGTGTTTCACCAAATAGTCAAGTTGCATGTAAAATAAGTCCTCACAAACACATATCATAAATTTGCTGAAATTAACATAATGTATGCAGTGGATTTATAAATAATAATATTATTATTAAGTCTACAATAACTATAAAATATGAAAATAAATATTTTTAAAGACTATTTAGACAAATGTGGCTGCATTTCTAACTTGTCAGCACTGTTCACAGTAGCCAAAAGTTGGAAGCAACCTAAGTGTCCATCAGCAGATAAATGGCTAAAGAAAATGTGGTGCATATGTATAATGGTGTAGTATTCGGTGCGAAAAAAAATGAGATCCTGTCATTTGCAACAGCATGGATGGAATTGGAGGTCATTATGCTAACAGAGAGACCTCCTCTATCACTATTTAGCATTGTTCTGCTGACTTTTTGACAATTTGTACATTTTGGTCAAAAAGTCTTTTAATCATTGAGTAGGAAATAATCAAATGTTAGAAGCCTTAGAATATGGAAGTGTGTAGCCTAGAAATCCACGTTTGGGTGACTGTTTAATGAGGGCTTCTTTAGAACACTGTATAAACATTATTTTTGCCAAATATATATATAATACCAGTAGATAGCAAATCTATCTATCTATATATAATAGTATGTATTGGTGTGTGTGTGTGTGTGTGTGTGTGTGTGTGTATAAAAAAACCAGTAGATAGCAAATATATGTATTTATGTGTGTGCTATATATAGCAAATATATATATTTTTTATGGCTGTGTGCCTACCTTGCTCTCTCTCTCTATATATATATATTCATATATTTGCTACATAATAGCAAATACATTTGTATATTTGCTATCTACTGGTAGAACATATTGCAAATATATCTATATATTTGCTATCTACTGCTCATATAGAATTATATATTTGTATATAGAGATATATAAAATCAGACTTGTTAAGATAAAGTCCAAAGTGTATAAAGAGCAAGGAATGTTTTGATGCATTGCGCAGCTGCTTCAAATTTTATTACAAATTTACAGAAGTTCAAAGCAAGCGTTCACTAAAAGTTTGCACATGACTGCATCGGTTTTCCCAGTTACCTTAGCATTAATCAGTTGCATTTTTTCACACACACACAATCATGATAAACAAATATTTTCTACTGTTCCACCTTCCATGAGCAAGGTTAAGGATGGTTTCATGGAAATGGTTGAAATTCTCAGTTTGCCTGTCCTTTGCACAAACTCTTGGGATTACAAAAAATCACAACCATTTCCCTTGGTCCACTTAACTGCCAGGTTTCCTGTACAAATAACGCTGTAGGGGAATGTTGTATTTGGTTAGCTCCGATTCAAAGACTGAGTTTCAGAACACTTTCCAGCATCTTCAAGACTACTTCTATCCCTCCCTGCTTTCCTTCAACAGACTCAAAAACAACTAAGAGTTGTAAACTCTAGAGATTTTCAACAGTGGCTGCATTAACATTTCACACTGAATATTCTTTTGTACTCTAGGAGGTTTAGCAGCATCCCTTGCTTTTACCCAGTAGATCCCAGTAACATCCCACGCCTCCATTCTGACAACCAAAGATGTCTCTGGAATTGCCAAATGTCCCATGGAGGGGAGCAAATCACCCCCAAATCTGAGCTACTATGATGGATGCTACATCAGTTATTTCTTCTAAAATGATTAGACAACAGAGTCTGTGACCGTCAGTGTATCAGTCCATTTTCACAGTGCCATAAAGAACTACTTGAGACTGGGTAATTTATGAAGAAAAGAGGTTTAATTGACTCACAGTTCCACAGGCGTATAGGAGGCATGACTGGGAAGCCTTAGGAAACTTACAACTATGGTGGAAGGCAAAGGGGAAGCAGGCATGTCTTACCATGGCAGAGCAGGAGAGAAGGAGATAATGAAGAGGGATGTGCCACACACTTTAAAATAAACCATCAGGTCTCATGAGAGTTCACTGATTATCGTGAGAACAGCATGGGGGAAAATCCTCCCCCATGATCCAATCACCTCCCACCATGTCCCTTCCCCAATACTGGGAATTACAAGTCAACTTGCGATTTGGATGGGGACACAGAGCCAAACCATATCAGTAAGTATTCAAAAATACTTGCAGAATAGTTGCTACTATTTATTAAACTTCTACCGTGTCTTCAGGACAGCAATAGATGAAAGCCTCGTTTTCATTAGGGGAATGAGAAAACAAGCTTGAGAAAGAAGCTGGCTGCAGAGGCCAGAGATGTATTTTCATTTTCCAATAGAGGAGGTTGAGGAGCTTCTTTCTATGCATGCCTTTAAAATTCCCATGTCATAGTCGCTGAACCAGACCTGAGCCCATTTAATTAGCTTTGGGCACTGCACATCTGCTGGCCCAAGGCCTTTAATAAATAGCAGGTGATGATGATATTTCTGTTGCTTGTGTGGAAGATGCAAGGGAACCAATTCTTTCAATGCACGGTTCTGTCCTGGTAAAGGAGGCAATTTGAGAGATGCATTAACTTTTTCAGGCCATTAAGGTATTTTATGGGAGATGACTTCGACCGACGGTGCCCCAAACGGTCATCTGGTGGCCTCATCCAGTTAATGCAGCTTCCAAAATTACCTCCTCCACGGGACTCCATCGGGAGCACTCAAGGTGAGCAGCTGTTAACGTCAGAGTGAAGCCAGGGTACACTCTTCATCTGAGTCTTTTTCCAGGCGCTGTCAGGTCCCCAGTGGACACAGAGGTGCAGCTGGTCCATCATGCATAGGGGACTCTGCTCCTCTTAGAATCAGGACCCACGATGACCCCAGTTCTCTCCCTTTAACCGTAATGTTACTGCCCTGCCCTATCCAACAACTCTAATATCTGCATCTCCTGTGCTGTTGGGAAGGAGGGATGTGTCAGAATAAAAGTATGTGCTGCAAATTGTGGTGCATCATCATTAAGTATTCATGAATGATGAGATGCTGTTCCATGGGAATTTGAAGACATAGTGATACAGAATTCCTAAAGGATGTGTTTCAGAAAGAAGAAAACATTGAGTAACATTCATATCTTTTGTGCCAACTTCATTGCAGAATTGTACTCACAGAAACAAGGCACTCTTCCTCTATATAATTTTTTTTTTCAGCTGTGAAATCATGCCCTTTAGTTTAAGCAGTCATTTCATCATATCATCAGCACATTTGCCTTCTTATGGTAGGTCAAGAGTTAAAAGTTAGGGTTGGTATCACTACTCTTAACTACCCTGAAGCAAGGGGCACGGTTCTCTCATATGAATTACCCTTATAAATACATCACTGCATTTCTTTTTAAATGTTCTTTAAAGTGGGTTTCAGGAAATCTTGTAAATAATTCTGCATGCAGAGCTCTTCTGGGTGTCTTTTTTTTTTTTTGGTTTGTTTGTTTTTGAGACAGGGTCTCACTTTGTCACCGAGGAGGAAGTGCAATGGTGAAATCACGGCTCACTGCAGCCTTGACTTCCTGGGCTCAAGTGTTCTTCCCACCTCAGTGCCCCAAGTAGCTGGGACCGCAAGGTAAGAGTCATTAAGCCCGACTAATTTTTGTATTTGTTCCAGAGACGTGGTTTCTCCATATTGCCCAGGCTGGTCTCAAATTCCTGAGCTCAAGAGATCCTCCTGCCTCAGCTTCCCAAATTGCTGGGTTTACAGGTGTCAGTCACTGTGTCTGGCTATTTATTTATTTATTTATTTATTTTATTTTATTTTTTTGGCTAGCCTCACTCCCTAGCGTAGACACTATAGTTTCAACAATGGAGTATAGCTTTAAGACCAGGTATAGTTGTAACACTAGAGTATCATTTTGCCTGTTTCTAAATCTTGAAAATTGAAACCATGCAGAATATACTTTTTTTGTTAAGTGGATTCTTTCATTATGTGCATGAGACTCATTCATTTTTTATGCAGTTGGGCGTAATGTAAAATCTTCTAATATATGAATTAACAACTGTTTTCCATTCTGATATTGATGGGAGTTTCTGTTGTTTCCCGTGTCTGGTTTCTTTCTGTTACATGGCTATTTTGAACAAGTGCTGCTAAGCAGATTCTTATGCGTATGTTCTGGTAAATATATGTATGCATTTGTGGTGAGTACATACTTACGGGTGGAATTTCTGGATCCTAACGCATAACAAAAGTTTTACACAGTGCCTGCGCCATATAACTCTTCCTCCAGCTATGTAAAAAAGTGGATCTACATTCTCATCAACACTAGATATTTCCTGACATTCTATTTTTAGTCTTTGGTAAGAGTACAGTGGTATTATATTTTGCTTTTAATTCCATTTTCTTAATAATGAGTAATGTTGAGAACCTGATTACAGTTTTGTTGTTCATTTAAATGTCCTCAGTAAAATTAAAATGTCTGTTTTTTCATGAAGTGTTTAATAGAGGGTGATGGATCAGCAGTTAGATGGATGGATGAATAGACAGGAAGGCAGACAGACAAATAGATGAGATGGACATAGATAAATGATAGTTGAATAGATGAATAAACCAATTAGATAGATAGATGACAGATAGATGTAATTGATAAATTATATAGATAGATGATAGAGATGATAGATAAACATGATAAATAGATGATAGATAAATATGATAGATATGTATCTTTTGTTGGATATATTTACTATACTTATATTTTTCATTCAGTGGATTCTACTTTTAGTTCCTTCACGGTATCTTTTGTTAGATGGAAGAGTTTAATTTTGTTTTATTCCAATGTTTCCTTCTATAGATAGAAAGATTTTATCCTATTTAAATATTTTTACTTAGTTAGTGTCATAAAGATATTTTGGTTTTTTTCCTAAAATCATTATTATTTCATATTTTGCATTTAGGTGTGCAATATGTCTAGAAAGAATTTGTGTAAATGATGTTAACTGTCAGTAAAGATGCGTATTTCCTCATACAGACGTCCAATTGGACTAGCACCATTTATTGTAAAGACCATATTCCATATTACAGAGCTATGTCTGGTACTGCATATCTTTGAGTATTGTTCTTCAGTTTCAAGATATCGTAGCTATGCATTTTCCTTTATATTTCCATAAAAGTTTTGCAGTCACTTTGTCGGTACATATTAGATTGTATATATTAGTAACAAACTACTGAGATTTTTATAGTGATCATGGTAAATCTATAAATTTGATAAGAAATGACATCCTTATTCACGAACATGGTACGTTTTTCTGATTTTGATTTTTAATTCATCAAAATAATATTTTGCAGTGTAGAGTATAAATGACTAGCACATCTCATTAAGATTGTTTTCAAAGATATGATATGCTTGATATTGCAGCAAAGTTTTTCATTATTGAATTTATATTGACTTGCTTTTCTGCCATATAAAAATTGATGTTTTTATATTGCTTTGTGTCTGGAAACCTTTCTAAATTCTTTTAAATGGTGTATCTATAGATTCTTTGAATTTTCTATGTGGGCAATGATGGCTTCTATGAATAGTAGATTTCATTTTGAAACATATATAGATATACTAATTCTGAATAAGTATTCTTTTATTTATTAATTCAGAAATATTTATATTATATATGCATTCTGATGCCATATATATATACACACACACATATATACGACATGTGTATCTGCATATCAGAAGTTCTGTATTACAACTATTCAGCTGGATCATGTGTCGTGGAGGCACGGAAGCAGTCACTGAAATTGCATGTCAATACCGTCTCAGGTGTGGGTTTTTTCTAATAAAACTTTTTTTTTAATTTTTTTTGCAGAAACAGGCAGGGAGCTGGCCTGAGGCCTATAGTTTGCCCAATTTTGGCTTAAACCCACTAATACAGTATAAAAAAATAGTCTCTAAAATATCAGTCCAATGTGCTTGTACAGTAAAGCAAGTTATGAAAATAAGATGAAATCAATTAAATAAATGGACAGAACCAGAGAAAATATTTGAAATCCAAGTTTATTCTGAAAAAATTTGGTATAATCATGGCTTCATTGATCATGATAAAGATATACACGCCATCAATTAGCAATATCAGAAGGGAAACACAGGCTATCCTTGCAGATCCTAGGCATTAAATACACTAAATAATCAGACAAATGTGATGACCTACAGGAAACACACACCTTTTAAACAGTTGTCAAAAAAAAATTACAGTACAGGCATCAAATCAAGCCCATAGTCCATTATTGTTTGCTCCTTGAGCTAATGATGGTTTTTGCCTTTTGGATAAAGTGTATGCAAAAAGAGAGAGAAAAAGGAAGAAAGAAATATGCATATATTACACAGATCATATTCAGCCCAAAAAGTTCACCTCTGCTTTAAAACCATCAAATTATCAAAGAAAGATTCTGTAAGAAAGAAAAACTCTCACACACTATTTATGGGAATGTCAATTAGTACAGCCACTATGGACAACAATATGGCAGTTCCTCAAGAAACTAAGAATAGAGCTACAATTTGATTCAGCAATCCTACTACTGGCCATTTATCAAAAGAATAAGAAATAATTATGTCAAAGGAATACCTGCACTCTCATGTTTATTACGCGAAGATACGGAATCAACCTATGTGTCCATCAGTGAGTGAATGGATAAAGAAAATGTGCTGTATGTACACATGGAATACTATTCAGCTGCAGTAAAGAATGGATTGTGGTCCTTGGCACCAACATGGATGAACCCACAAGATATTATGTTAAGTGAACTAAACCAAGCACAGAAGGGCAAATACTGCATGGCCTCACTTATATGGGAAAACTAAAATAGTTGAATTCATAGAAGCAGAGAATAGAACAGTAGTTACCAGAGACTAGGCAAGAGAGATGGGAAGGAGAGAGATTTGTCATTGGGTACAAAGTTACAATTAGACAGGAAAAATAAGTCCTGGTGCTCTTCTGCACACCAGGGTGACTATATTCCACAATAATGCATACTGTACTTCAATATATCTAGAAAAGGGCTGGGCGGGTAATCCTAGCATTTGGGGAGGCTGAAATGGGTGCATCACTTGAAGTTAGGAGTTCGAGACCAGCCTGGCCAGCATGGTGAAACCCTGTCTCTACTAAAAAATAAAAAAATTAGGTGGGCGTGGTGGTGCAGACCTATAGTCCCAGCTACTCAGGAGGCTGAGGCAGGAGAATCGCTTGAACCTGGGAAATGGAAGTTGCAGTGAGCTGACATCACACCACTGCACTCCAGTCTGGGTGACAAAGCGAGACTGTGTCTCAAAAAAAAAAAAAAAAAAAAAAATCTAGAAAAGGAAATTTGGAATGACAAGTATTGGAGGTGATGGATATGCTAATTACCCTGATTTGATCATTACATAGTGTCTATAGGTGTGAAAACATGACACTGTACCCCATTAATATGTCCAACTATTATTTGTTAATTAAAAACAAAATAAAACTTTTTAAAGTCCCCAAAAAGAATCTTCAGGGCAGGATAAATGGACAGAATAAAATTTAATAGCCAGTATCCTTGTCTCATTTCAGATATTCATGGAACAGCTTTCACTAATAAATTATTAAAAATCATTTTAGGCTTACAGGTGTTGGAAATATAGCATTGTGAAGAGTTTTATTAGAAATCAGTAATGGGTCTTATCAAGTGCTTTATCTTAAACCACTAAGATGATCATATAGTTGTTTATTCTGTTGTGTGGGGAATTATATGGAGGATTTTCAAATGTTAAATCAACCCTGTATTTCTGCAATAAACCTCAGTTAAACAAGATGCATTATTTATCTTATGTACCATAGATTTAGTTTGCTAATATTTTATCTATATTTGCCTGTCTGGATATGGTAGAAATTGTATTTAGTTCAATTTCCATATTTGTTATTAGGTTAATGCTGTTCTCATAAAATGATTGGGAAGGTTTTCTTTCTTTTTTCATTCTCTACAAGAGTTTGTTTATGCTGTTTCTGCAGAAAGTTTTTAGATGAATTCACTATTGTGTCCATTGTGTTTGGAGATTTTTTTGTAAAATATCTAAACTAGTGAATAATTTTTAAAAGTTAATAGGGGTTATTGAGTTTCTACTCTTTGCTTTTTGTTGTTGTTTTTGTTTGTTTGTTTGTTTGAGACGGAGTTTCGCTCTTCTTGCCCAGGCTGGAGTGCAATGGCACGATCTCGGATCACTGCAACCTCTGCCTCCCAGGTTCAAGCGATTCTCCTCCCTCAGCCTCCTGAGTAGCTGGGATTACAGGCACGCGCCACTGCACCTGGCTAAGTTTTTGTATTTTTAGTAGAGACGGGGTTTCACCATGTTGGCCAGGCTGGTCTCAAACTCCTGATCCCAGGTGATCCACCTGCCCTGGCCTCCCAAAGTGCTGGGATTACAGGCGTGAGCCACTGTGCACAGCCTTGAGGTTCTACTCTTTGATTGTTACTTTTTGTTATATTATAAATGAATTTGTCCATGTCATCTAGATTTTTATTAAATAAGCATGTATTTGTACACGGATTCTTTTAATATAGTTTAGTGTAAAATGATGTTACCTTTGGTTTCTTAGTTTACTAATGGGGCCATCTCTATTTGTTTCTGGGATAGTGTTATGGGAAGTTTATGTTATATTACTCTTTGCAAAGAAATAACTTATTGCACTGTTAATTCACACTATTATTTGTACTGCTTATTATTTGTTTAATGTCTCCTCAGAAGTACAATATATTTTCTCCCTTTTGCTTTGTTTGCATTCTATTTGCTGGAATTTCTTCTACATTCATGATTTAGATAATTCATACTTGTTTTTCAACTTTTCTTTTTTTCTGACATATGTATTAACATCCATACATTTTCACTAAATTCAATTGGAGCCTCATAACACCTGCTTGGACACATTTTCTTTTTTATTATTATATAGCTCTGTATTTTTTCTAAATTGCAATGTAATTTCTTCTTTGACCAGTAAATTATCTGGAAATGTATTGATTAATTTTCAAATAATTGGATATTTTGTTTTGTCTAGTTGATTTCTAAATTAATTTTACTGAGACCAGGGACCATTCACTGTGAATTCTGTACTTTGAAAATTGCCTAACCTTGAATTATGTTCCAGCATATTATCAAATAGGGCAGACGTTTCAAGCATTGTTAAAATGAGTGCATACTGACCAATTTTGTTAATCATATTGTTAAAGTTGTCTTTATCCTTACTTTTCTTTTTTTTTTTTTTGCTAAATTTATATCAGTTTCTGCGTTCAGTATTATTCACTCTGATTTTGGATATCTCTCTCTTTTCTTTTGTTTCTGTTAATCTTATTTTTGGAGCTTTGTCATTTACATACATAAGAATTAAAATCATTATGTCTGTAATGGATTTCTTTATGGAACCTTATTTTTTGGCAATTCTGCTTTCTAGTCTACATAGAATAATATTAGGATAATTATTCCAATCTGGCTTGGTTAATGTTTACATGATATTCAACATATTTTTCTATTCTTCTGTTTAAAATATTCTGTTACCTTTGTGCTTAATATGCTTCTCTAGTAGGTAGCATATAATCATATTTTACTTTTTAATCTAGTCTGAAAATATTTCAAATAGATATTGAAATATTAGATGGCTAACATCTAGCATAATTACTGACATATTTGAACTAAACATATGACATATGTATTGTACTACTATTTCTTTTTTGTATTATTTGCTTTATTGTATTATTATTTGTTTTTTCCCTGCCTGTCCTTTGTTTCTTCTGCTGCTGCCATACCATCTTTCAATAATTTTCATTTTTTTCTCAAAGTTCATATTCATATTTTTTTAGCCATTTACCTTCTTAAGTTGCTGAAGTCAATATAAACTTATAATTTTTCCCACTTCCCTGAACTTGCATGGACTTAGAACACTTTGACTAAATAAACCTTAATCTATTCTTCTATCATCATGCATTTTTAAAGTGAAATTTAACTCACAAACCATAAATGTCACTATTTCAAATTGCACAATTTAGTAGCTTTTACTATATACACAATGTTGTGCAACCAACACCTGTCTCTAGTTTCAGAAGACTTTTCATTATCCCAGAGAGAGCCCCAATAACCATTAGCAGTCAATTCCCACTTACTTTTCCCCGGTCTCTGGTAATCAGTAATCTACTCACTGTCTGTGGATTGGCCTTTCCTGGACATTCTATATAAACAGAATCATGTAATATATGGCCTTTTGTGAGTTTCTTCTTTTGCTTCATATAGTGTTGTCAAGGTTCGTCCATGGGGTAGCATGTATTGGTGCTTTGTACCCATGTATAGCTGAATAATATTCCCTTGCGTGGATAGACTCCCTTTTGTATAGGCATTCATCTGTCAATAGACACTTGGGCTGTTTCTACTTTTTGGCTCTCATGAACAATGCTGCTTTGAACATGTGTGTAAATCTTTTGAGTGGACACTTTCATTTTTCTTTGAGTGAAATTGCTTATTCATGGGGTAACTTTATATGTAGCACTAGTTCTGAACTTTTGCAGCCTGATGGTGAGCAATGGAGGAGGTGAAAGTATTGGGAAGGACTATGAGGCCGGAAACCACCACTATTCAACATAAACTCAAGTATTTGACTCGAAGAACAGAAATGGGTCATAGTACCTATCCAAGTCGACTTTTTCAATCTGTTTCCACCAACAAGTACTTCTGCATTTCTCTTTTTCTTCTAAGTTATATATATATATTTGCTGACAAATGTGTTCCTATATACATAATAACATTACTCTCAAGAATGAGAGCGATGTTTTTTGTTTTTCATTATAGGTTTAAACAATTATAATCATGACCGTATATCGATATTGATATATATTGATCATATCAAATATACAATCATAATTATATAATTGATTATATCAATTATAATCATGACTTGATATTTCTATATATTTCTTTTATCCAAATCATTGACTATAATTTAAAAATAAATTGTTTCTTAGATGATCATTTTACATTTTCTAGGAATACTCTTTTACCATGTTCAAATATTTTGCATCTATAGCTTAGAGACAGATATTAATCAGTGATGAATGTGACATAGCTTTTATTTGCATCCATATTAAGCGAGATTGCTTGAATTAATTCACTAAATCATTAGTCTCATTGGTACCAAACACATAGCAAATAAATTCCCAGAAATATAGATAGAACCTCAAACACACACACACACACATGCACACACAAACACCCATTCCATTATACATATGTTAAAGTAGTTGTATGAATTCTCTTTTTTTGCTTAAATATTTTAATTAGATAATGCTTAATTTGCTTTACACAAAGTGATGATAGATCAGTGATTAAACTTATAATTCTGTGAGATGCACAAGTGACCCCTTTAAACACCAATAGTTACAGACATAATTCGATATAATTAATTAGGTATTACAACTAAGAACACTCATGATGGGTTCAGAGAGAACTTGGCCCCGCCTTAAATTCATGCACATTATGTACCCATTTCTAGTTATTAATTCATTTCCAAATCTCCACATGTTAAAAACAAAAACACACTAACAAGTTTCCGTTTTATCTTTTCTTTGTGTCATATAACTTCTCCCTCTGGAGTCGAGTCACTTCTTATCCTATTATTCAAGCATCAGGACATCAAGATTGTTTAATAAATCATTAAAATTTTATTCCAAATTAATTCTAGAAATTAATTTTATTAGAAATTAAAATTTTTATTAGAAATTTCTCATTCTGTATCTGAATAGACATTTTAAAAATGTGACGATATTTTATTTAAAATATGACTCTTGTAGTTAATTGATATCTTTTTTATTTTTTTTGAGACAGAGTTTCGCTGTTGTTGACCAGGCTGGAGTGCAATGGCACGATCTCAGCTCGCTGCAACCTCTGCCTCCGGGATTCAAGCGATTCTCCTGCCTCAGCCTCCCGAATAGCTGGGATTACAGGTGTCTGCCACCACCCCCAGTTAATTTTGGTATTTTTAGTAGAGACAGGGTTGCACCACGTTTGCCAGGCTGGTCTCCTCGCCTCATGTAATCCATCCGCCTCAGCCTCCCAAAGTGCTGGGATTACAGGTGTGAGCCACCGAGCCTGGCCCTATTGATATGTTAATATTTTAAATGAGCCATTATCATTCTTTCTTTATATCTGTCTGATGAGGTATGCCTTTTAGGTTGTTAAAAATGGTCTGTCCTCTCTAAGTAATAATGTATACCCTGACTGTAAATCAAGTCTCACTGAATGAGCTACCTTTAGGCTGAATAAATACGTAAGGTCCTTGGAGTTCAATTACAATATAATGCAGACTATCTGGGCCAATCGCTGATCATAATTTACAAGATGGTGATTAGAAATCAAAAGCAAACATGTTGCAATAATTAAATTTTAAATAGTTTTAACAATTTTTAATTTTCATTTTGATCGTGTTTTAAACACAATTGTCCATTTAACTCTGAGTGAATTGCCATGCTTGCTTTTATGAACTTTTATCCCAAAAATGGAGTCTGGGATGAAAACCTCCAGACGGGGGTAGGTTTTAGATGAATGATTAAGGGCAAAATATCAGCTAAACTTTAATGGCAGGTGACAAATGAGTACAAGTTAAAATTGTTCTTGTCAAGTTCATATATAGCTCATTACTTTCTAGCCTTTATTTTTCCCCTGCTGGATCTTGAAGAAAAAGCTTAATTTTAAAATGGCAGGGATAATTTTGTATTCGTTCCTATTACCATTTCTCTCTGTAAAATCGTTGATTTATTCTTTGCTCTGCTTTTCAAAAATTATTCTTTAAAAATCATTTTATAGGCTACTTAAAAGTTATCACAACTCAGTGCTATTAATAAGATACACAGCAGCCACAGAGATTAAAATTCTCTTCGTTTTTATTGGATTGAAGGAGTAACTCCACACTGAGACAGATGCTGTAATTCAAAGCAGTCCCTTGAGCTGTGAAAACTTGTATGACAGGAGACCATTAAAAACTCAAAGTATTTTTGAAACTTAGAAAATTTATCTTTTCTTTTCTGCCAGGCTTGGTAGCATGCATATGTATTCCTAGCTATACAGGAGGGAAACTGAGGCTGGAGGATTACTTGAGCCCAGGAGTTCAAGACCAGCTTACACAGCATAGTAAGAACTGTCTTTAAAATTAAAAAAAAATTAAAAGCAATAAAACTTTCAATTTTTGTATGATGATGTTAGTATGCTGACTTACGAGAGTAGATCATTCTAGTATGTATGACATAGGCTTTCAAAGCTGGTACTGTTCTATGCTTCAAATACTATTTTTATTCATTGGGTCTCATGGGATTTCATCACTGAGTTGTAAATCAATAATCATAATGTTGAGAGGAAGGGATTACAAGATAGTTCTTCAAAGTCATCATTGCATTTCACATTAAATGTCATTCCGTTTTGGACTACAATGAAAAACATTGAACTTTGTTTACTTTGAAAACAAGTCTTAGTCTATGAATGCCTAGGTAGGGTCAAGAATGAAAAATGAGAGGAAGAGAGAAGCATCAGGAAGATAAAATGATCGATCTCACAAAACTTGCTATTTTTAGAAAGCATCATTCTAATTTTGAAACCAAAAAAATGGGGAAAAACAGAGTAATGGAATAATAGGATGTCTCATGTGCAAAAGCAACAATTTCAGAGATGATCTAAAACAATTTATTAGTTATAGGAAGAAATATACCTGAAAAGTGCAAAAACAAATTGGATTTGGCCTCTTGTCACTGAAATGATCTACTAAATCTAATAGCATCTATGTTCTTTTAGCCATTGTGTATATTGTATACAAATGTGAAACCATAACTCATATTTTACTTACAATAATTTCTTATAAACAACTGGCTATGAAGGCTTACATGTCATTTCTGTAGACCTTATAAATCTAATTCAAAGGAATTTTCCAGGAAAGATATTGAGATATATGGTTATATATTTGCATATATAATTATATGCATATGCCATATATATGTATATATATGAATAATAAACACATATGTAATTTGAAATTAATTTCTCTAAAATACAATACTCAGGGATTAATAATTTTTATAGGTTTCTTAAAAAGTAGTTGTAAGTTTTGAAACTCCATGTTTTATACGGATATTCAGTTATTTTATCACTATTTATTAGACATTCTTTTCCCATTAAATTTCTTTGGCATTCTTGCCAAAAATCAGTATACTATATAAATGAGGATCAATTTATGCCCTCTTTATTTTTATCCATTGGTAATTTGCCTTCATATACGATAATAACAGGCTCTCTTAATTCCTGACGTTGACAGTAAATTCTGGAATTACGCAGCCTCTGACATATGCAGTTCTTTTTCAACATCACGTGCCTCTTCTTGGTCCTTACATTTCCAGATAATGCTTAGATTACACTTGTCCATTTCTGCTTCAAAAGCCTGCCAGTATAACGAGTAAAATTGCATTAAATATATCAATCAATTTGAGAAGGTTTTGTATTTAACAGCCTTAGGTCTTCTAATCTGTCCATGCACATGGTATATATTACAATTTATCTCAGCCTTCTTATTTTCTTAGAGCCATGCTATGTGGATTTCAGTAGAGAGATCTTGGATGATTTTTTAAAAAATATTCTAAACATTTTGTTTATTTGTATGCTAAGGTGAAAGTTTTTTTTTTTTTTTTTGAAGTTTTACTTACAATTGCTAGCTGCTAGTAGGTAGAAAAATGATTTATTTATATTGACTCTGTAAATTGCAACCTTGCTAAGTTCATGTAATGGTTCTATTATTGATTTTGCATGTTCATTAGGATTTTCTGCATTTGAAAACCATATTGTCTTTGGATATAGACAATTTCACTCATTGTTTTTTAATCTTTATGAAATGTGCCTGTCTTTCTTGGGTCATTGCAGTGGCTGAGACTTCCAGCACAATCTTGAAGAAATGAAGTGAGAGTGCATGTCCATGCTGAGCTCCCAATCTCAAAAAGACAGTGTTCCATATTTCAATAGAAAGCACAATGTTCATATAAGTTTTTAAATTAGGTGTCACTAATCAAATTAAAGAAATTCCAGGTTGGATTATGGGCTCACATCTATAATTCCAGCACTTTGGGAGGCTGAGGCAGGAGGATCACTTGAGCCCAGGAGTTCAACACCAGCTTGGGCAACCTAGTGAGACCCTGACTCTACAAAAAATTTAAAAATTAGCTGAGCATGGTGGCACACACCTGTAGTCCCAGCCACTCAGGAGGCTGAGGCTGGAGAACTTCTTGAGCCCAGGAGTTGGAGGCTGCCTTGAGCTTTGATCACACCACTGCACTGCAGCCTGGGCAATGGAACGAGATCCTGTCTATATTTAAAAAAAAGAAGAAGAAGAAGAAGAAGAAGAAGAAGAAGAAGAAGAAGAAGAAGAAGAAGAAGAAGAAGAAGAAGAGGAAAAAAGAAGAAGAAAAAGAAAGAAATTTGCATTATTCTTTCTGTATGTGGAGATTTTATCTTTAATATTTTTGTGTCATTTTGGTAAGAAATTGTCATTCTGTAATTTACTCTTCTTTGTGATATCTTTGTCAGGAGTTGCTATGAAAATTACGTTGACATAAAATAAGTCTCTGAGTGTTCCTTCCCTATTTTCTGAGATAATTTTTGAAGATATATATAATTTCAGCAAAATTGCCAGTGTCAGGAAAAACATTCTGAATCTCTAAATCACTTAAGACATGGGTAAGCACATGGAAAATTATGCCCGGTTATGAGACCTTCCCAATACAAATGAAATCCAGCAACAGAGATATTTATATTCTAATCTAGTTTCATTGTGGCTGTCTTCTGAGCATGGCCCAGGCTTCTGCTTCTACAAAATCTCTCTTTAGCCTTCAGTCTCCTAATGCAGCTTGTTTAACAATTAATTAAACATTCCGGATGTCCAGGGATGTGACATAGTTGAGTGGTTAAATACATGGAGTTCAGAGAGAGAAAGGGAAAGTTTCAAAACCTAGTGTGTCCCTTTGCTAGCTATGTTGTCCTGGAAAAGTTATTTAAACACTCTAAGTTAAAGTGCCACTGTCTTTAACACTGGCCTAATAATACCTTCTCAGTAGATTATAATATAAACTGAGTGTGTTAATGCTTACCAAACACAGTTCACAGTCCTGCTCATGGTGAAAGATGGTATTTTGTGCAATTTGGTTCATGTTCAGTTGTTTTGAAATAGCCATTTATCTTAGACTTTTTACACTACCCTTACTTTCTGCACAGATTTCTTGTAACAAATAGGTACTTTTTATTTATTTATTAATTTTTTTTTTTTTTTTTTTTTTTTTGAGACAGAGTCTCCTCTGTTGTCCAGGCTGGAGTGCAGTGGTGGGACCTTGGCTCACTGCAACCTCTGCCTCTTGGGTTTAAGTGATCCTTGTACCTCAAGCCCCCAAGTAGCTGGGATTACAGGCATGTGCCATCAGGCCCAGATAATTTTTGTATTTATGATAGAAATAGAGTTTCACCATGTTGGCCAGGCTGGTCTCGAACTCCTGACCTCAGGTGATCCACCCGCCTCAGCCTCCCAAAGTGCTGGGATTAAAAGAGTGAGCCACTGTGCCTGGCCAACAAAGAGGTAAATTAAAATTGCATTAAATATATCAATTTAAAGTGTTTAAGCATGTTTAAGTGTTTCCTGTTTCATCAACACTGGATCTCCTCAGTACCAAATGAAACAATATGGCAAAGTCCAAAAATAGCTTCATATAATGAAGTAAAATTAATTATATTTGAATACAAAGATAGGCAATGGGGCTAATGCCTTTATAAAATACCTTGCGAACTTGGATTCTGAATCTTATATTGTGAAACTGTAGTCACCGCTTAAGAAACATAGTAGCCGTTGCTATTGCTGCCTATTACAAAAACACATGGATCCAATATAGAAACAAGACACTAAAAGCTACATTTAATATCATTTCAATGGCTAAAATTGGCCTTGTCAAGAACTTGAGTAATCTAAGATGTATGCATGTCCTTATAGGTCTATAAACCTATTTCTCAATTAAAGAAGAAAGTCGACTGGTTGTTCTTTTCAGTCTTCCCACGTTGACAAGTGAAGTCAAGCACGATATTATCCTTGTTGTTTTGCTTTTCTTTTCTGCAAATATAATTTTCCAATAAATTCTAAAGCAAGTGGTGAGGGAGGCTGACTTCAGCTATTTTATAAAGAGTCTCATAACTTACATTTAATGTGCTGCCAAATGACTTTTTATAAGTGAACAGAAGTTAACTCTTCTGCAATCGTTTCTGCTAGTTATAAAACATCTTCAATTGCACACTTAGCACCAACCAAGTCATCTTTAGTTAAAGAATGCATTCAAGTCTGGGTGTGGTTGCTCACACCTGTAATCCCAGCAGTTTGGAAGGCAGAGGCAGGAGGATTGCTTGAACCCAGAAGTTCAAGACCAGCCGAATACCATAGCAAGACCCTGTCTCTGCAAAACTTTTAAAAAATTAGGTGTGATGGTGTGTGCTTGTAGTCCCAGCTACTTTGGAGGCTGAGATGGGAGGATTGCTTGAGCCCAGGAGGTCATGGCTGCAGTCAGCTATGATCACACCGTTTCACACCATTGTACTCCAGCCTAGGCAACAGAGCGAGACCCTGTCTAAAAAAATAATAATAACAAAAATAAATAAATACAAACATTCACCCCTTGCCTGCATTTGTCCGCCTGTCTATCTTGTTTTAAAGAGACACATTGATGAATTTATAAATGCTGATTCAGCTGATATTGATGAGGTTGCCCAGGCAACTCTAAAAGCACCGACGCACAGAGCTTCTGTCCTGTTATTTTCCAGCCCTGTAGGACTGTGAATAGTTCACCCGTTAGTTCCCCTACCTGAGACAATAACCTCTGAGAATTCCCCCTCATCGATTCAAAACCATCCTCTTGCCATGCATTTGAAATCTCTCCTGGTTTCCTCTTAGCACTTGAAAGGGACTTCTGTCTTCTTTGAACTTTACTTCCATTGGTCTTCCCATCAATGATATTCTCCAGGGCATCTTTCGTGACTCAATCCTGCATTCACACTATTTTTATCTCTGGTCAACATTATCAGCCTTCATTACTTCAGCTTTGCCTCTTTGTAGCTACCCTGGGTTGAAGAGTGCACTCCTAAACTTCATGTGCTCTGGGAACCTCAGAATGTGACCTTATTTGGAAATAGGGTCTTTGCAGATGCAATTAATTAAAATGTTGACATAAACTCGTGGGCCCTAAATCCAATGACTGGTTTCATGACACAGAGACAAGAGGAAGAAGAACACGGGAACATGGAGGCAGAGATTGGACTGATGCAGCCACATGCCGAGGAACACTTGCAGCCACCAGAAAATGGAAGATGCAAGAAGCAGCCTCCCCTAGGGCCTTCCATGGGAGCCTGACCCTAAAGACACCTTGATTTTGAGCTCCTCAGTTTATTGCAATTTATTCCAGCGCTCTGGGAAACTTAACGCTCTAGCTAGCTCAGCATTCACTTTCTCTATTTCCATCTGCCATTTCTCTCTTGAGCTCCAGACCAAAATTTGAACTCTACTCAAAGGATTAAAAGCAACTCAAATCAACTTTTTTTTTAACTTTTATTTTAGGTTCAGTGGTCCACGTGTAGGTTTGTTATGTAGATCAATTGCACATCACCAGGGTCTAGGGTACAGATAATTTTGTCACCCGGGTAATAAGCATAGTATCTGATAGGTAGTTTTTCCATTCTCTCCGTCTCCCTTCTTCCACCCTCCATTAGGCCCTGGTGTCTATTGTTCCCTTCTTTGAACTCGTGTGTACTCAGTATTTAGCTCCCACTTATAAGTGAGAGCATACAGTGTTTGGTTTTCTGTTCCTGTGTTAGTTTGCTTAGGGTGATGGCCTTCGGCTCCATCCATGTTGCTGCAAAGGATGATCTCGTTCTTGTTTATAGCTGTATAGTATATATATGTATACATACCAGATTTTCTTTATCCAGTCCACTGTTGATGGGCATCTAGGTTGATTCCACATCTTTGCTATTGTGCATCTTGCTGCAGTGAACATACGCATGCATTGTCTTTATGGCAGAAGGATTTAGATTCCTTTGGATATATACCCAATAATGGGATAGGGTCTGATTAACATTTCTAAAGCAAGAGGCATCTCCCTCCTCTTCCCAAAAACTGTGCGTTCCTTCAGAGCTTTCTATTTGTAATACTTTTCTTAACCCATTTTGGAATCCAAGCTAAAACCTCAGCAGAGACTGTCTTCATTCCATACTCGTGTTTATTTGGACCCCAAATTCCATGGATTCTTGTTTCATAGCTTTCCTCATGTAGATCCCCTCTTTTTATTGACCATTGCAATTGATCAAGATGACATCAATACTTAAAGAGTGCCACCCTCTGCCGGGCACAGTGGCTCACATCTGTAATCCCAGCACTCTGGGAGGCCAAGGGGTCAGGAGTTCGAGACTAGCTTGGCCACCATGGTGAAACCCCGTTTCTACTAAAAGTCCAAAAAATAGCTGGGTGTGGTGGCAGGCACTTGTAGTCCCAGTTACTTGGGAGGCTGAAACAGGAGAATGGTTTGAACCCGGGAGGCGGAGGTTGCAGTGAACTGAGATCACGCCGTTGCACTCCAGCCTGTATGACAGGGTGAGACTCTGTCTGAAAAAAAAAAAGAGTGCCACCCCCTAAAAAAATATCACCTCTGCATTTTAATCATCCTGCCTGCTGCCAGCACACCCCTCCCCAGGCCTGCCCCTTACTGCCCAGAGGAAAAAGTCGAAACGTTGCGCCATGTAATATACACAAAAGCCAACAGGTTCTGCTGCCTGACCAATCTTGGGGTCTTGAGTTTTCTTGCTTTTCTTGAGGCTCATGCTGGGATATTCTATCACTCCAATTTGCTCCCAGGCTCCTAAAGAACCCAATCCTTTGCTCTAGCTTTTAAAATTTTTATTATTATCAGAAAGTTCCCTTTTTTCTGGTCCAAACTTAAAATTCTTAAAGTCCCACCTGAAATGTCATCTCTTTCTTCAAAGTCTTCCCAACACAACCTCTGTGACAAAATATCTGATCTCTTTCTACCCCTTTGGACCCAATATTCATTATTCATTTAGCCTTACCCTTGATTTTTCTATTGAGAGCCCTTACATGCTCTTCACTCAGCCGTAATCTAAACACTCTTCCAGGAAAAGAGCTCAAACTCATTCACATGTGTTCTCTCGCTGCTCAGCCTAGCGCCAGAGACTGAACACATACTCAATGTTTCTGAATAGAAGAGACTCATGCTGGAGTCAGACCACATCTCTGAAATCCAGTTGTCAGTGCAACAAACTATGATTTAATTGTTTTGACCTGGCAGGAAGGAATATTTCCTTCAAACCTCAAACACAGAAGGCCTCAAAATTAAAGCTCTTCAAACGCATAAAATGTCTCGGCAATACAACAGACTCAGGGTGATGAGAGTTTTATGAAGAGTCAGAAGAATCATCAGAAATGGAGTAGATTCTAACATGTGGGGAAGGCTATGTTGTGTAACGTGTGGAACATTGGCCGACTTTCAGCTCCTTGGCTGTTGTCTTTGCCTGTGCTGGGTCTCCACATTCTCCTTGTAATTGTAATGTGTATTTGAACAGAAAGTCATTAGAATAGCAACCTGTAGGCTTTGTATGCAAGCCAGTGGTTTTCTTGCCAATTTTACTGCTAAACACATAAACTTCTAATGGAGAAAAATACCTCTCACTGTGGTGCGAAGTAAGCTATCATAAAGAATAGGTCGTTAGTGGTGGCGGTTTCTAGGAGCTGTGGTTATTATCCAAGAATAGAAGATGCTGAGGAAGCCATGATGGTCTTTGAGGGAACTTATTATTCTCAGTCAGCTACACAGCCAGACTGCCACCTCCAGAACTGTGTACAAAACATCCACCCTTTCTATTTCAATAAAGACAACAAAACACACAAAAATAGAGCCAGGATTCTCTCTGCCAAATCACAAAACTTCTTCACGTTTATGTTTTAAAAAGTATTAGATAGAGGAACAATACATCCCAGAGAGAATTTCCAAGACTGAATGCCAGTTCATTATTTTTATCATTCTACCATCATAAAAAAAATTTAAAAAAAACAGTATCTGCTCTTAATATGCTATTTACAGACAGACACTCAGTGCCAGAAATAACCCTGATGTGAAATCGGCGCTCATGCATTATTCATGGTGTCTGGTTTATATTATTTCTGGCACTCATGAGAAAACAAGGAGCATGGCTCCTCTGGAGAATAACTCAGGACTCTTCAAACTTAAGATATCCGAGAGAACAATGCCAAACACTGAAACACAAGCAGAGGTCTGATGGAGTTGTGTGGTTGTCAAAAAAAAAAAAAAAAAAAAAAAAAAAAAAAAGGCAGGAAATATACTCATTATGCTACGTTGCTAGATGAAGCAGGAAGGGACATAATGTTCTTTGCTCATCTTAAAAACATCCAAAGGGACAGGGAGGTTTATCATAATGATGTCAAAAAAAGCCCTGATATACCCCTATAACAACGTTACCTTGACAGTCATCTAGAAAACGCACCAAAGCACTAGATGTCAGCCAGGCGTGCAGCACGGTGAAAACAGAAAGGGCTCAGGCTTGGTTTCAAAGACCGCATGGGTGAGCCACTACTTGCATGACCTTGAAAAATCCCATCACCTGCTTCCTCATGTGGAAAACTGGGGAAACGGTCATACCTAGCAGGATTGATAGATGGTTTAATGGGGCACCTAACTTAGGACTGGGGAAATTGCAGGTAATAAATGGCCATCCTTCTTCTCTCTGTCTGTCAAGGAATGTGCAGACTTCAGGGAAACCCCCTTAGAATGCATGAGGAGGGCCTAAAACTTTTATTATAAGAGGAAGTACCTATCCTCAGATGTGTTTGACCTTGTATGGTGGAATGATGGACTGTAAGAGACACAGCAATTTCTAAAGCTCTTCTCGTTAGAAATTTTACAATCTTGTAGCGTTCTGCTCTGGCAGGCAATTTAGGTTTCAGTTGACATCAAAACGTGGATGATGAGTGAGGAAATCTCAATTCCCTTCTTGACTCTGCTTCTTATCAGAATAGTGACTTCGAATGGGCCCCTCCTGGCCTGCTTATCAGACGTAGCTCTCTCCAACACATTTGGAAGTGTTGGCCGCCTGTTCTCATGAATGTGCCTTCTATCTTGGTTTTGTAGCTTGCATTCTGCTAGGCAACATTTCGCCTGCTTCATCTCAGGGTTCTTTGATTTTTCGCTCTCCATGTCAAGATTTCTCCTCCTCATTTCCCAGCAGACAGCTCAAATGTATGACCAACAATGAAGTCATTAGTTTCCCAAAAGTTCTTTTCCCGGAGTATTCATCAGTTGATTAAAGTTAGCATTACCCACCCGGTCCTTGTAGGGAGACACTTCAGCAGCAGCCTTGCCCTTTTTGGTTTTCTCAGAATCCGATTCTCACTTTTTTTTTTCAGACAGTCTTTCTCTGTCACCTAGACTAGAGTGCAGTGGGGCAATCACAGTTCACCATGGCCTCAACCTTCCAGGCTTAAACAATCCTCCCAACAGCCTCCTGAGTAGCTGCGACTACAGGTGTACACCACCACACCTGGCTTATCTTTTATTTTTTGTAGAGATGGGGTCTCACTCTGTTGCCCAGGTTGGCCTCAAACTCCTGGCCTCAAACGATCTGCCTGTCTCAGCCTCCCAGAGAGCTGGGATTACAGGTGTGAGCCACCGTGCCCAGCCAGGCCGTAACGTCTGATTACTTGTTAAAGCCATCCCTTGTTCTCTGTTCCCACATGATGATGTTCCTCCTGCCCATTCCACCTGTGTTCGTTTCTAGAGCTACAGAAACAATATTCCACAAACTTGGCGGCTTCAGACAAGATGAATTTAACTCTCACAGTTCAAGAGACCACAAGTCAGAACTCAAGGTGCTGGCAGGCTGTACTGTCTCTGGGAGCTCTATCAGAGAGTTACTTTCTTGACTCTCCCAGCTCTGCTGGTTTCTGTCAGTCCTTGGGCTGTGGCCACATCACTGCAACCTCTGCCAAGATCGTGACTGTGCGTCTGTGTCTTTTCCTCCCTATGTGTGTTGTTCTCTGTGTCTACTTTTCTTCTCTTCTGTTTTTTTCTTTCTTTCTTTCCTTTTTTTTTTTCTTCTTTTTTTGAGACAGGGTCTCTCTCTGTTGCCCAGGCTGGAGTGCAGTGGTGCCATGTCAGCTCACTGCAACCTCTGCCTCCTGGGCTCAAGTGATCTTCTCACCTCAGCCTCCTGAGTAGCTGGGACTACAGGCACGTGCCACCACGCCTGGCTAATTTTTGTATTTTTTGTAGAGACAGGGTCTCACTATGTTGCCCAGTCTGGTCTCAAACTTGTGAGCTCAAGCAATCCTCCTGCCCTGGCCTTCCAAAGTACTGGGATTGTGGGGATGAGCCACCCTGCCCAGCCTCCTCTTCTTATAAAGACACTAGTCATACAGCATTAAGGTCCCACCTATTGCACTATGACCTCGTATTAACTTACATCTTAATTGCATCTGCAAAGACCCTATTTTCAAATGAGGTCACATTCACAAGTACTGGAGATGAGGAATTCAACATATCTTTTTGAGGGAGACAAATCAGTTCCTAACAAATGAATGAATTGGCATCACTGACTCACTTTTCTCCAGATTCAATTGCATCACTCAACATTCAACATGTCTCCAAGAGTTCTCTTCCTTTAAAGACTCCCACAACATAGCACTGTTCGCTCTTCACTTACAAAGTTCTTTACAAATTGAATTGCAGAAGAATACCTTGTTAGTCTACATCTTTTTTTTTTTGAGACAGAGTCTTGCTCTGTCTCCCAGGCTGGACTGCAGAGGTGCGATCTCGGCTCACTGCAACTTCCACCTCCCTTAAGAATTGTTCAAGCAATTCTCCTGCCTCAGCCTCCTGAGTGGCTGGGATTACACTGTGCAGCACCACACCCAGCTAATTTTTGTATTTTTAGTAGAGATGGGGTTTCTCCATGTTGGCCAGCCTGGTCTCGAACTGCTCCCCTCAGATGATCCACACGCCTCAGCCTCCCAAAGTGCTGGGATTACAAGAGTGAGCCACCATGCCTGGCCTAGTCTACGTATTACTCATCTGTTCTCCAGCTACATCAAGTCTTCAAGATTTGCTTGATCGGCACACCCTGTTCCTCTGCCCCACCACCGGTGCCACTTTTTGTCTATGATTCTTTTCCTAGGATTCTCATAATTCGAATAATCTCTCATCACTTCTTCTGCCTCCTCCCCACAAAAGATTATGTACATTATCTTCCTTCCTCTTGCAGTACTTTCTACACCTTTTATTTTAGCACTTGTGTTTTAGGGAAAAGGAAAATTTGCTTGTAGTCTCCGCACCATGTGTCAGACATGATAATAGATGCTCTTCAATCAATTTCTTGCTTACTTCTTGGGAAGATATTTCAGCTCAGTACAGAAGTATTCATCTCACCTCAAAGGCAAGAAAAGTAAGTGTCGGGTAGACAAATGTACTCAAGTTTGCATGGCTAAAATTTGGTGAAGCCATTGCTGCAACCTAAATCTGAAGCTGTTACTCATTCTATCAACCTAATTCACCCCTACATTTGTGGTTATGATGGGCTCCTTAGCACCAAAACAACATCCTATTTATCTTTGTATTGCTAGAGTTCATTAGTGCCTTGAACTTTCCCAGATGGAAAATGAGGATACAATAGATGCATAATCTCTCTGCCTGTTGCATCCTCTACGGGTGCAGGACCTTATTGATGTTCACATTCAAATAATGGTTTAGAGAATTCATACAGAGTGAAAGCATCTTGTTGCAAATATTGCTTCCAAATTGATCTTTGACCCCTTAAATTTCACCACTGAGGACTAATTTCCATGTATACATATCTGAACCACTCTGTGAACATTTCTACTGTATCTACCAAAGTAAAAACCTACCAGTTTTTACTTCTAGTTTCTGCTTTGATTTGAAGAGAGAGTCAGATACTCCCCCCACAAAATAAATCAGAAAATACTGTGAAAACTGAAAATGAAAAAGCAGGGAAGTGAGGCAGCATCAACATTGAAATCCAGACTCTGATTAATAAGTACGGCTTGACTGCATCAAGCCATTTCCACTTGGGAGAGCTTTTAATGTTTATTATACACCAATTAAAATGCTTTTCCTCTCAGACAAATTCTAATGGCTTTGTCTGGATAAAGTTGATGCGTGAGGAAATTTTGTTGACCTTGTTTTTAGTTTAAACTTGGAGACATACTGAACTTTATTTAATTGGTATTTGAAGCAAGTTTTGAAGTGAAACAAATATAAATTGTTTCAGTGAGTAAATTAATTACTTAGGTTGGGATACTTTGTGTTCATTTTACCAAGTGTCTTCTCATATATTAACTCCCCGAGTCTTTCATAATACCTTAATAATGCATAATTAAGTGTACTAAGCGATGTATGTACATTTATGTATATATTTAAAATGTACACTGTGAACCCAAAATATCTGCGACAGTTCTCAATCAATTTCGAAAGTTAATTTTGCCACAGTTAAGGATGCACCTGTGACACAGCCTCAGGAGGTCCTGATGACATGTGCCCAAGGTAGTCAGGGTGCAGTTTACTTTTACACATTTTAGGGAGATGTAATACATATAATACATCAATGGATTCATGTATAAGATTTACACTGGTTTCATCGGGAAGGGTGGGACAACTAGAAGTAGGAAGGTGGGGAACTTGCAGGTCATAGGTAGTTTTAAATTTTTTCTGATTGGCAATTGCTTGAAAGAATTATTATGAGGTTGTGCAAAACTAATTGCGGTTTACTTTCCATGGCAAAAACAGCAATTACTTTTGCACCAACCTACTATCAGTAGAAAGGAATATCTGCATTAAGATAAAGGGCTGTGGAGACCAAGGTTTTGCCACGCAGATGAAGCCTCCAGGTAGGAGGCTTCAGATACAATAGACTGGAAAAGTTTCTTATCAGACTTAAGGTCTGTGTTAATGTTAATGCTGGAAGGGTAGAATGGGGCATGTCTGATCCCCTTCTCCTCAGTCATGGGCTGAACGAGATTTTCAGGTTAACCCCGGGATGTCCTTGTCTGAGAGGAGGGGTCCACTCAGATGGTTGGGGCAGGCCTTAGAAGTTTATTTTTGGTTTACAATACATACATACATATATATATATATGCGTTACCTAAAATATATGTAACACATGTGTATATCATATACATACAGAATATTTTAACACATATGTAATAGGTACTATATATTCATATAAGTAATATGTAGATATATATTATATGTGTATTAACATATGCAATATGTATGATTAGTATTACTAATATGTTATATGTATCATATGTAATAGTCTTAAGATGTATTTTTACAAAGTAATAATTATATGGTAAAAATTTCAACACAATTCAATATATAAAATGAAATATGCTTCTTCCACTCCTATTCATAAGAGGCAAATATTATTACCAAGATTTCTTTTGTCCTTCAAAAATGTACATATACATATACACACACACAAACACATACACAAATGCATGTACAAACATTTATTTGTAAAATGTCCACTATCTTTCTCTTTAATCTTTTTGCCCTTTTAAACAATACACATGCACACACACACACAAACACCACCTACTTACACAAATGCATATACACACACACTTATTTGTACAATGTCTACTATCTTGGTCTTTAATCTTTCTACATATCTGTATAAGAAACCACTGTGAGGATTCTCTCTGAACTTATTCTGGTTTTGGAGGGTGCCCGATACAATTGAAAAGAAAAATAAACCACTATGTAATAGCAGTTTTTCTTAGAAAGGCAATGTGTCCAGATAAAAATCTTTACCTGCTCAGATTCCCCAAAAGGCAGCATGCCCATCTGGAGCTCTTCCTAACCAATGAGACGCGAGTGGAAGGTGGTGGGTGGAGCTTCCAGGAACTGCCCTGAGAAAAGCAAGATGCTTCCGATTCGTTACACACTCCTGATTAAAACTATTCCTAAAACTGGAACTCCTACCTCAAAATGTACGTGTATTTTTCATCATGATAGGTATTGCAAAATTCCTCCAATGATGTTACAGTAGTCTATATTCTCATCAGCTATTTATGAGACAGTTTCTCCATCCACTCATCAATTTGCTGTTATGAAACCTCCTCTTTACCAATCTATGAAGTGAATGTTTAGATCTTAATTGACATTTCTCCCAATGTGATGAGTAATAGCTTATTTGTAAATTAAATCTTTTTGTTTGTTTGTTTGTTTGTTTGTGTGTGTGTGTGTGTGTGTGTGTGTTTTTTTTGGTTTTTTTTGAGACGGAGTCTCACTCTGTCCCCCAGGCTGGAGTGCAGTGGCCGGATCTCGGCTCACTGCGAGCTCCGCCTCCCGGATTCACACCATTCTCCTGCCTCAGCCTCCCGAGTAGCTGGGACTACAGGCGCCGCCACCACGCCTGGCTAATTTTTTTTTTTTTGTATTTTTAGTAGAGACGGGGTTACACCATGTTAGCCAGGATGGTCTCGATCTCCTGACCTCGTGATCTGCCCGCCTCGGCCTCCCAAAGTGCTGGGATTACAGGCGTGAGCGACCATGCCTGGTCTTAAATAGTTTTTTTGTGAATAATGTATATTATCCTTTTTTTCTATATTCTTTATGTATTTGTATTTTAAAATATATATTATAGTTATTTTATATATTAAAGACTTTAATACTTAATGTTTTCATGTATGCTCTGATTTTATTGATAGTACTTGCAATCTATTAAAATGTAGCCCAATATACCAACATTTTAACAATAGGTGAGTTCAGTGCTAAAACCATATTTACCACTTTGAGATCATTTAAGCAAAATCATTTCAAGCTTTTTTCTGGCACTGTATTGTACTCCTTTTTACTCTGAAATATTTAATCCAGAGGAAATGAATTTTAGTCTATGTAAATGAATGACAGGAATCACTTTTCCCGCCTCAAGGGATACTCACTTACTATTAAAAATTTTCAAATGTGATGGAAGCCTACATCATACACTAGCTTGTTTTATGTTTTGGGATCTGTTCCTGGATGCACTATTTTATTGTAAGTATTTATTCAACTCTTCATATCCTAATCCCAACTCATTATTCAATTTCCAGTTATGCCAAAAATAATGATAATGACACCATAGCTAAAAATTAGGTACCCCCTACATATTGCGGGTTGTATGCATACTACATACAGGACAATATTTTAACTAGCACTTGTATACAAATCCCTTTCCATTTATACAAAAGACTGACAATATTAGTGATTTATTGTCGCAATTGAAAAAATGAGAAAATACAAACACAGCGATGCTAAGGAACTTGCCGTATGTCTTGAATCTAGTAAGAGGTAGTGCAAGAGGTGTACACAGGCATTTGGAGACCTCAATTTCTGCTATGAGCTTCATGCTTGTCTCAGGTATAAATAAAGCACTAATATAAATTAGATGGTAGGGAAAACTCCATGCATTATCAATCTGTTTCAGAATATTCTATTCTTCCCAGTTTATTTTTCTACAAAAGAGTCACCATATCTGATTTCTTTTTCCTTCAAAAAAAGTAGTATTTTAAAAGTAGAACTGCACTCACTTATGGCTTAATTTGTAGATAATTTATATCTAATACCGATAACTTGGGCACAATGATGGTGCTTGTTTTCCTTAATCCACGTAGATTGTATCCTCCTTTATAACATTGGAGTTACAATCATCCTCAGTATGTGAGACAGATAGTCTCCAGGACTCCTACTTACACCAAAATCTGAACATACTCGTGTCCCAAAGCATGCCTGCAGAACTCACATGAATTGGACCTCAGTAAACTGAGTAAACTCAGTATACTCAGATTTCCCATCTCATGAATACTGTGTTTTCAATCCACATTTGGTTGAAAAAAAAAAAAACTGTGCCTAAGCGAACTCTCAACTGTATTCTTTATAAAGCTTATGTGAGTTCTCTCATACGTTTACTCCTGAAGTCCTAGGACTATTATAATTTCGTCTTTAGTTTGTATTTGCTGTATTTTCTAAATTGTATGTGTGTATATAATTTGCTATTAATTTTTATGTATTCATTCTTTATCCTGCAGAATTACTGCATAACATCATTGCTTAAGGAAGAAATTCAATTTTTTATCAGTTTTGCATTATTATTAACTGTGAATATTGCTAATGTGTTATTTCTTCCTGATTTTGTATGATTTTTAAAAATTGCTTTTGTCTCAGGTACGTTGTCTAAAACAATATCACGTCAAAGTGGCTTTAGTGGTGATCACTGTCTCTCTTGAGATGCAATTCTTTCCTGAGGAGGACCAACAACTTTTATTCTGAATGTTTTTCAAAGATGTTTGAAACATAACAACATAGTTGGAAGAATCTCCGGTGGGGAGAGCTATCCAGTATCATAAAGATAACATCTCCGCCAGAGGCAAATGGTAGGCAGTTTCTCACTCTCACGAAAGATGGGAATTTCTTTATTTTTATTATTATTTATTTATTTATTTTAATTATACTTTAAGTTCTAGGGTACATGTGCACAACGTGCAGGTTTGTTACATATGTATACATGTGTCAGGTTGATGTGCTGCACCCATCAACTCGTCATTTACATCAGGTATAACTCCCAATGCCATCCCTGCCCCCTCCCCCCTCCCCACAACAAGCCCCGGTGTGTGATGTTCCCTTTCCAATGTCCAAGTGATCTCATTGTTCAATTCTCACCTATGAGCGAGAACATGTGGTGTTTGGTTTTCTGTTCTTGCGATAGTTTGCTGAGAATGATGTATCTAGTTCAACCATTGTGGAAAACAGTATGGCGATTCCTCAAGGATCTAGAACTAGAAATACCATATGACCCAGCCATCCCATTACTGGGTATATACCCAAAGGATTATAAATCATGCTGCTATAAAGACGCATGCACACGTATGTTTATTGTGGCACTATTCACAATAGCAAAGACTTGGAATCAACCCAAATGTCCATCAGTGACAGACTGGATTAAGAAAATGTGGCACATATACACCATGGAATACTATGCAGCCATAAAAAAGGATGAGTTCATGTCCTTTGTAGGGACATGGATGCAGCTGAAAAATGGGAATTTCTTAAGCTTGAAGTCCCTCAGCTGTAACACGAACTTACTGCATGACAGGGAGAACGCAGGGAAAACTCACACACTTGAAGTTGAAGCTTATGTTGCCTGCTGTGCATGAGTAATAGTATCTTTTGTCTCTGTTTCAGGAATCTCATGTCTTCCATCAGCATTTATGAAAACATGCTAGGCTAAATGGTCTGTTTGCAAGGAGGGTGATATCTCAGATCATTCACCATTCTTGACAGTCTTGCACTCCTGTATTAAAGAGTTTCTTTAATACAACTGATGATTACAGTTAGCTTGATATATTTATGATTATTTGTTAACTTACCCCTGTTTATCACCTGATTTTGTTCGTAAAATTCTCTTTTATTTTTCCTCTATATTTCTTATGAGAAACAGAAAGAGTGTGTGTGTGTATACAGGATAAAACAAGATTTTGAGAGCATGCTTTGAAAGAAGAATGAGTCAGCATGGATTATGCCTCATCTGTTTCCTTTTTGTTTCATGTTTTCAACCTTAAGATTTTAGAATTGTCTTCTAAATTAATGATTTAAAACTAGTTGAGTTCAGTCTTTTTATTTTTGTTTTTTAACTTTTATTTTAAGTTCAGGGGTACAAGTGTGTATTTGTTACATAGGTAAACTTGTGTTATGGGGGTTTGCTGTACAGATTATTTCAATACCCAGTATTAAGCCTAGTACACACTAGTTATTTTTCCTGATCCTCTCCCTCCTCCCACCATCCATCCTCCAAAAGTCCCCAGTGTGTGTTGTTCCCCTCTACGTATCCATCTGTTCTCATCATTTAGCTTCCACTTATAAGTGAAAACATGGGGTATTCGGTTTTCTGTTCCTGTGTTAGTTCGCTAAGGATAATGGCCTCCAGCTCCATCCATATCCCTGCAAAGGACATGATCTCATTAATTTTTATAGCTGTCTAGTATTCCATGGTGTATATGTACCACGTTTTCTTTAGTCTATCATTGATGGGCATTTAGGTTGATTCCATGTCTTTGGTATTGTGAGTAGTGCTGCAATGTCCATACATATGCATGTGTCTTTATAATAGAGTGATTTACGTTCCTTGGGGTATATGCCCTGTAATGGAATTGCTGGGTCGAATGGTATTTCTGTCTTTAGGTCTTTGAGGAATCACCACACTGTCTTCCACAATGGCTGAACTATTTGCTCTCCCACCAACAGTGTGTAAGTGCTCCCTTTTTTTCTACAACCTTGTCAGCATCTGTTATTTTTTGACTTTTTAATAATAGCCATTCTGACTGATGTGAGATGGTATCTCATTGTGATTTTGATTTGCATTTTTCTAATGATCACTGGTACTGAGCTTTTCTTCATATGATTGTTGGCCGCATATATGTCTTCTCTTAAAAAGTGTCTGTTCATGTCCTTTGCTTACTTTTTTATAGGGTTGTTTGTTTTCTTCTTATAAATTTGCTTAAGTTTCTTAGAGATGCTGGATATTAGATCTTTGTCAGATGCATCGTTTGCAACATTTTTCTCCCATTCTGTAAGTTGTCTGTTTATGCTATTGATAGTTTATTTTGGTGTGCAGAAGCTCTTTAGTTTTATTAGATCCCATTTGTCAATTTTTGCTTTTGTTGCAATTCCTTTTGGTGTCTACATCATGAAATCTTTGCCTGTGCCTGTGTCTTAAATGGTATTGCCTAGGTTGTCTTCCAGGGCTTTTATAGTTTCGGATTTTACATGTTAAGTCTTTAATCCATCTTGAGTTAATTTTTGTGTATGGTGTAAAGAAGAGGTCCCGTTAAAATTTTCTGCATATATGGCTAGCCAGTTATCTCAGCACTATTTATTGAATAGGAAATCTTTCACCATTCCTACTCAACATAGTATTGGAATTCCTGGCCAGGCAATCAGGTAAGAGAAAGAAATAGAGGGCATCCAAGTAGGAAGAGAGGAAGTCAAACTATCTCTGTTTGCAGACAACATAATCTTATATCTAGAAAATCCCATAGTCTCAGACTAAAAGCTTCTTAAGCTGATAAACAACTTGAGCAAAGTCTCAAGACACAAAATTCATGTACAAAAATCACTAGCATTCCTATACACCAACAACAGTCAAGCCGAGAGTCAAATCAGGAAAAACTCCCATACACAATTGCCACAAAAAAGAATAAAATACCTACAAATACAGCTAACTAGGGTAGTGAAATATCTCTACACAGAGAACTACAAACCACTGCTCAAAGAAACCGGAGATGACACAAACAAAGGGAAAAACATTCCATGCTCATAGATAAGTGGGAAGATTCAATATCATTAAAATGGCCATACTG
Source organism: Macaca nemestrina (assembly GCF_043159975.1). Lineage (NCBI taxonomy): Eukaryota > Metazoa > Chordata > Mammalia > Primates > Cercopithecidae > Macaca > Macaca nemestrina. The sequence continues at coordinate 156,362,348 of NC_092145.1, forward strand.
CCCAAAGCAATTTATAGATTCAATGCTATTGCTATGAAACTACCATTGACATTTGCCTCAGAACTAGAGAAAACTATTTTAAAATTCATATGGAATCAAAAAAAGAGCCCAAATAGGCAAGGCCACCCTAATCAAAAAGAACAAAGCTGGAAGCATCATGCTGCCTGAGTTCAAACTATACTACAAGGCTACAGTAACAAAAACAGCATGGTACTGGTACAAAAACAGACACATACACCAATGAAACAGAATAGAGAACCCAGAAATAAAACCACACACCTAGTTTACTCTTAATAGTACCTTTAAATAGGTTCAGTCTTTCCCATTACCTTTTTTGCCAGAACTACTCACCAACAATAATTTGGCTGAAGTACACTATCTTGTATTTCACGTACTTAATACTTATATAATATACTTATATACATATAATATGTACTGATATGTATATGTAATATATATACTTACAAGTATATATACTTATATAATAAGTACATAAGTATATAAGTATATATACTCATAAGTATGTAATAAATATGTCACATACTTATTATATATCATGCACATTGGATCTCCCTACTTATTACTTATTTCTAGACTTTGTCCATTTTTTGTGGGGTTTTTCAGTATTCTTTTCCTGAAGTATTAGAGAAGATGTTTGAATAACAAGAAAACCAACATTTATGTGTTTTGACATGATATTGAAGACAACTTTTTCTACTGTCTCATTTTTTTGAATGACAGCTATTCATGTTGTACCATTATATTTTTCCCTGAGAACAACACAATAAGTGAAAACTACTCTACCTTATCTTTGCCTAAGTAGACATGCTGTGGGACTGTGAAACTGCTTCTTCCACTATTAGCCAATTAGACAACCTCCAGGCTAAATGAGAGAAGGTCAAGAATCTACAGAGAAGTGCCCAAGGCCAATTATGAGGAATTCCTTGGAGGAAGGTTTATATTTTCTGTTGGAACCCAAACATCTGGCATGAAGAATTGAGAGAGATGGAGAAGACAGTTGAAAGATGGAGAAGAAGGCAGCCACCAAAAGGAATGAGAGCATGTCCTTCACTACAAATGAAGTGAACAGCACCTTACTTATCTACTATTATCTTTCTTATTCAGTATCTCCTCTTTCTGAAACCACCCCAACTTCACCATAGAACTGATGGTTATTATTTTGTTAATTTGTATTTATTTATTTTAATTTTATTTATTTTTGTTTTTTATTTTATTTTTACATTTTTTATTCTTGTTATTAATTTTTTATTTTTACTGTTTAATTTTTTAAATATTTTAAATTTTTATTTTGTTTTTAATTATAAACTTTTTTATTTTTATTTATTTATTTTGAGACAGAGTGTCACTCTGTCACCAAGACTCGAGTGCAGTGGCACAATCTTAGCTCACTGCGACCTCTTCTGCCTTGGGTTCAAGCAATTCTCCCGCCTCAGCCTCCTGAGTAGCTGGGATTACAGGTGCACACCACTACGCCCAGCTGATTTTTGTATTTTTAGTAGAGACGAGGTTTCACCATGTTGGCAAGGCTGGTCTCAAACTCCTGACCTCAGGTGGTCCACCACCTCAGCCTTCCAAAGTGTTGGGATTACAGGCGTGAGCCACCATGCCCAGCCTGTTGTTATTATTTTTAATCAACATAGAAATGATTCCTCCCAGTCTTAAAGCTTGAAACTCACATTGGTCTAATCTGATTTCCTTTCTCAGGAAACTGACCCTCAGGCCTCCCAGGTAGTATCAAGGAACTGAAGCTCCTTTTCCTTACCCACCTCCCTCAATTCCTGTAGATTCCTGCCCCAACGTATAAACCCCCAGTTTGACTTGGTTGCAGAGATGGATTTGACATTTCTCTCCTGTCCCCTTGGGTGCCGCACCCATAAAAGCCTTCTTCCTGGGCAACAGCTGTCTCCGTGATTGGCTTTCTTTCTGGTGAGCAACAGAACCTAAACCAAATCCCCGGTGTTTTGGCAACATTTCCCCTGTCGTGAGATCAAATCAGGGAGCTTAATATACACCTCCTTGAGGATGAAATATATGAGACTTACAGCTGAAAACTCTGAAAGTGACCTCTTGTCCATGGTTATACACTCCCAGCACAGAACAGGAAGGGTTTCTGTGCAAATTGGCATCCAAGAAGACAAATGATTGAAACTGCATCATTTGGTCAATTAAGCTATTGATACCCAAAGGAATATAAATCATTCCATTACTATTCACAATAGCAAAGACATGGAATCCACCCAAATGCCCATCAATGGTAGACTGGATAAAGAAAATATGGTACATATACACAATGGAATGCTATGCAGCCACCAAAAGGAACGAGATCATGTCCTTTGGAGGGACATGCATGAGCTAGAAGCCATTATTGTCAACAAACTAACACAAGAACAGGAAACCAAACACTGCATGTTCCCACTTATAAGTGGAAGCTGAACGATGAGAGCACATGGACACAGGGAAGGGAACATCACACACTGGGGCCTGTTGGGGGATGGCGAGGGAGGGAGAGCATCAGGAAAAATGGCTAATGCATGCCAGGCTTCATACCTAGGTGATGGGTTGATAGGTGCAGCAAACCACCATGGGACACTTTTATCTATGTAACAAACCTGCACATCCTGAACATGTACCCCAGAATATAAAATATAATAAAATAAAAAAGAAACTGCATCAAAGCCATAGGAGAACCCAAGGACATCTAGCTGAAGGAGACAGTGCCTGGAGAAAGAAAACTTCGAAAATCTTTTTTAGTGAAAATGATGTCTCCAAACCCCAGCAATACCCCAGGAAAGAGCAAATCAGGGCTTTGAATCAGCCATACCCTCAACTGTGCAACTTTTCTACAATACCTCCTTCTTATGCCTTACCTGGGTGTGTTGTTTTTCACACTCCTACCTTGAAAGAAACGGGCACTGAAAGGTACCTGAGCAAGCAGACAAAAAGTTGCTTAAGAGTAAGTGGAAAATTAGAAAAATTTAACCACGGCTTTTGACTCCAGTTGTATTTCTGAACCGAGACTGGCTAGAACTAGGGTTTCTTAGTTTGTTTTCTGTTGCTTCTAACAGAATGCGTGAAAGTTGGTAATTTATAAACAAAAGAAATTTACTTCTTACAGACTTGGAGGCTCAGAAGTCTCAGGTCAAGGGGCTACATCTGGTGAAAGTCTTCTTTTTGTAATTTTTACTTTTAGAGACAGGATCTCACTCTGTCACCCAGGCTGGAGTGCAGTGGCATGATCATAGCTCACTGCAGCTTCAAACTCCTGGCTTCAAGGGATCCTCCCACCTCAGCCTCCCAAGGAACTGGCATTACTGGCACATGCCACCACACCTGATTAATTTTTTTTTTTTTTTTTGTAAAGGCAGCTTCTCTTTATGTTGTTCAGGCTGGTCTTGAACTCCTGACCTCAAGCAATCTTCCCATTTCAGCCTCCCACAATGCTGGGATTACAGCTGTGAGCCCCTGCACCCAGCCTGGTGAGTGCTTTATTGCTGGTGGGGACTTTGTAGAATCCCCAGGTGGCACAGGGCATCACATGGCAAGAGTGCTAATAGTGCTGGCTCAGGTCTCTCTTTCCTCTTCTCATAAAGCCACCACTCCCACTCTCTTGACAAACCATAAATGCAATAACTCATTAATGCATTATTCCATGATAGCAGAGCCTTCATGAGCCAGTCACCTCTCAATACTGCTACACTGGAGTTTACATTTCAACATGAGTTTTGGAGGGGACAAATATTCAAACCATAGCACAGGACAAGTGAAAAACTTTAATTGGATAAGAGTTTTGATTTTCGTGATTAGACTGGACAGGATTTTTTTAATCTCCTATATCAATAAGGCCTTATTGATATTTCCTAAAAAGGAAAAAAAGAAGGAAAGAATAAGTCAAGAAATGACAGCAAAGAAAATATAATAACATGGCACCTTGCACCATCATGTCCAGAGTGGTCAATTAACATTGCATGTATCCATTTTCCCTTATTCTACCTTTCATTTTGATGTTCTGACTTTCATATTGTTTGCACAAGGACAAGAGCATCTGATGGAAAGATACCTGTAAATGTAGAAAAGTAATACACACTCTATTAACGGAGATAAAGGATGCAATTTAGCATCCACAGACAATGCTACAAAGTAGGAGATTGCAGCATTTTTCATTGTGAAGCCCCTGACGTTCCATCTGCATGAAAACTCACAGCTGCCAAAAATACTCCTGCTGGGTCCGCTAGGAAAACACCAGCAAGCCTACTGAAAAACTCTATTGGGGCTTCATCTGAGAAAACTTTACCATGTTCTGCACATTCAAAGAGCTGCTTTTGAACATTCTGCAAATTTTGGCTCCGCTTTTAGTGGATTCTGTCTGATGTATCAGAAATATTTGTGTCAAAGGAAGGTTACTCCAACTGGAGGAAAGCCTTTTGACGTCATGGACCCCCTGTTCCTTGCAAATATGAGCTCTTTAAAGTTCATCACAAATGGCACAATGAGGTGACAATTATCCCGATTTTACAGATTTAATGTCAGAGGCCTGAAGCCTGGAATTTATACCCAGCCTGCTGATTCCAGAGTGTCTCTCCACCATACCAGCCTGCCTCTCTTTGTCTGCTACTGGCAGTGTCTGGCCTTAATGAAGATCGTGTGGATTTATATCTGTCTGGCCACTAAGGACACCATTCAGACTGTGAACCTCCTCTTGTTTTTTCCTTCTGAGTGCATTCTTTCAATTTCACCCCATAACTCATTTGGAAATGATGGCTATAGCTCTGGTTTTTACAAGGAGTTAACCCCCGCAAACAGCATTACTTTAGCAATCCATTTAAAGTAAATTCATCTGTAATGTCCTAATATGGTATATTTTACTCTTACACATACAATGGGCAGTGTCAAGCTTATTTCTTCCTTTCTGTGCTCTGAATGTGAATGCTAGGTCCACTGTAATATATTAATTATTTGGTAAACATTTTTTCCTTCTAAAAACACGTATTACCTATTTTGAAATGTAATACATACTACATTTGATAATGACTTATCAAGTACATTACATTTATTGCATTACATGTATAGTACATGTGAATGTGAATGTGAATCCTAGGTTCACTATAATATATTAATTATCTGATAGATTTTTTCCTTTTAAAAATACATCTTACCTATTTTGAAAGGTAACACATGGTACATTTGGTAATGCATTATAAACACATTACATTTATTATATTACATGCATATTACATTTGTAATACATATTACAGATTATATAGCACATATTTTCATTTTTCACAATAGACTGTGCCAAGTCATAAAGTAAATGTAATTGGAAATGTGTTTGTTTTTCATTAAAACTCTATGTCAACATGGTAGAAAATTTCCCTTTTCTCCCCTTTTCCTCGTTCCCTCTTTTTCTATAGTATCCAGTCATAAACATCACATATATAGTATGCCTCTCCATTTATGCTAGATTTGATACTTTTCCTTATAAAGTTGTTAAAGTTTCAATATGAGCTTCTTTAAGAATTTCACATTGAGTAGATTCATTTTCTCCATCTTATCTTTTAACTAATCATTGCTAATGCATAGAAATGCTTTTGGATTTATTAATTCTCATATGTTAATTTGATTATCTTGAATTGTCTATGTATTTAATTATATTGTCTTTAAAAATGTAATTATAATTCATGCTTTCCCAAAATTATCTCTCTCTTTCCTTTTGAAGTCTTGTCTTAGTTCAGGCTGCTAACTAAATAAATTGAGTGGCTTACACAACAGGCATTTATTGCTCACGGCTCTGGAGGCTGGAAGTTCAAGATCAAGGCGTGGCAGATTGACTTCTCTGGTGAGGGATCACTTCCTGACTTACTAGGTCCTCACATGGAAGAGAGAGCGAGCTCTGCTCTCTGGTCTCTGGTCTCTCGTCCTTTTTTTGTAAGGACACTCATCCGATTGTGGGCGCTCCACCTCCAAATGCCATTACTTTGGGGGTTAGGGCTTCAGCATGGAAACTTCAGGGGACACAAGAATTCAGTACATAGGAGATATGAGTGAATTCGAGTTTGCAGGAAAATGGCAGGAAGAGGAATCCTTTCATTTGCTGCCAGTTTTAAGGATGACATCATTAAGTGATCCTCTAGATGTTGGTTTAAGGAGAAATAGTTGGCTTATTTAATAAACGATTTCATTAGGCCTCATTTTCTAAAAGGTTGTTTTATCTTTAATGCATGCTTAATAGTAATAAATTCTAAACTTCAATTTAAAATAATATTTTGTTTATATTTAAAGCATGATAACAATAATGTTTGAGAACATTTTGGAAAGGTGGTGATGTAGGAGAGAGAATCTAAAATAAGCCATAATTCAATAGGCAGAGATATTGCAATTAACATTTTAATTGTAACTACTTCCTGCACACACTTGAAGTGCTTCAAAATATTGACCTAAATATGTAATATTTTTGAATATTCTATTTCCTCATATTAAAATTTTATGCTTCTGGGATGATAATGTTTTTGGCCACATGACTCATTCTATTAAAATCCAAATTAAGTCATATTTTTTCTAGGTTTTTCACATCATTATTTACAAGTAATATTGTCACATGAATTTTATTTCTGTGGTATATCAGACTCTGGTACTAAGCTAAAGCTAAGTATATTTTCTGAGTAAAATTTCATTTTTATTTTGTTCTTTAAAAATTATTTCATCAGAGGTATTTCTTTATTAATATTTTAAAAACTGTCCCACTAATATCTGACCCAGTGTTTTTAGTAATGGCAAGCCTTTCGTTGTAGGCTTAATTTGTTGAGGTCAATTGTTGATAACATTTTATACTTCTCTTTGAATCAGTTTGATGTAGATCTTTGATAAATCCATTTAATTTAAGGCCAAAAGTGGTGTTGTTTCTAAATGTTACTAACATTTACATTTATAACAAATTTGGAATTGATCCATTTTTTTCTACTATATCAATATTTTGCAAACTTTAAAAATCACTCAGAAATCATTGTGGGGTTTGAAGGGCTGGGCTTGCTTGCTTGCTTGCTTGCTTGCTTGCTTTCTTTCTTTCTTTCTTTCTTTCTTTCTTTCCTTCTTTCTTTCTTTTCTTTTTCTCTCTCCCTTTTTTATTCTTTCCCCTCCTCCTCCCCCTTATCTCTGTTTAATTTTCCTCCCTCCCTCCCTTCCTCCTTTCCTTCCTCCCTATCTCTCTTCTTTCTTCCCTCCCTTCCTTCCCCCCTCCCTTCTTTCCTTTCTCTTTCCTTCCTTCTCTTTCTCTTTCTTTATTATCCATTCTTCCATTCCCTTTTACCTTCCTTCCTTTCTTTCCTTCTTGGCATTCAAGGAGAGAATTTTTTCTTGTTGGAATGCTATTTGACAGATGTTGTCATTCATTTATGTCCTCTGCAACTGAGTTTAGCTATGAGCATAAAGTTGTAACAAGCTGCAGGTGAAGGAGCGATAAGGAGACCTCCATTGCACATTTACTCCTGTACAATAATAGGAATAATTTATGACCCCTCTCCTCTTTAGTGAATGTTCGTGTATATTTTAACATAAGACTAGCAATCTTTGACAATGTGAATGCACAATTTACTGGATACCTCATTGGAAATGGTGTTATTGCTAAGTTACCTTTGTCTTAGTGTTCTTAAATCTGCAGGCAGCATTTCTCAAGAGTACTATTTGTCCACCACAGGGAGCTGCAAGCTGTTCCTTTGGCTCTAGCAAGAAGAAAAGCTAAGCCCATTCCCCTTTAATCTACAGCATTCAAAAGCTCTCTTTTTGCATTCATCCAAGACAAAAGATTACAATAAAATAAAATTTAAATGCATTCACTAGACTTACGGATGCCTTTAGACCTTCAGGCATACATGTTGAATGTTATTTTACAACTGCAAACATAAATCTCAGAATACTTTCTTTCCACAACTGCAAACAAAAATCTTGGAATACTTTCTTATTCCACATGACTGAAACTCCAGGAGCAGAATTCTCTGCTCCACCATGCCTTATGTTAATACCACCGTCAAATTTGTCTTTTTTAGGTTGATTCGATAAGTACTTAGTGTGCGCCAACACACTCCTCTACTTGGTCAGACTTATCAGGGAATGGAACAAATACTACATTCTTCTGATTCTTTTTTAGCTCTTTGAGGAATCACCATACTGCCTTCCACAATGGTCAAACTAATTTATACTGTCACCAACGGTGTACAAGTGTTCTCTTTTCTCCGCAATGTTGCCAGCATCTGTTATTTTTTGACTTTTTGATAATAGCCATTCTGACTGGTGTGAGATGGTATCTCATTGTGGTTTTGACTTGCATTTCTCTAAGAATCAGTGAGATTGAGTTTTTTTTCATTTCCTTGTTGACTGGATGTATGTCTTCATTTGAAAAGTGTGTGTTCATGTCCTTGCCTACTTTTTAGTGGGTAGTTTGTTTTTTCTTGTAAATTTGTCTAAGTTCCTAATAGATGCTGGATATTAGACCTTCGTATGATGCATATTTTGCAAAATTTTTCTCCCATTCTGTAGGTTACCTGTTTACTCTGTGAGTTTCTTTTGCTGTCCAGAAGCTCTTTAGTTGAACTAGATTCCAGTTGTCAATTTTCGCTTTTGTTGAGATTGATTTTGGCATCTTTGTCATGAAATCTTTACCAATTCCTATGTCCATATTGCCTAGGTTGTCTTCCAGAGTTTGTATAGTTTTGGGTCTTACATTTAAGCCTTTAATCCATCTTGAGTTGATTTTTATATATGGTGTAGGGAAGGGGTACAGTTTCAATCTTTTGCATATGACTGGACAGATGGATATTTAAAGTAACCATAATAGCAATGTATTAAGAGATAATAGCATATATGTAAATAAAATAAACACATGGCAGTAATTACATAAGGAATGGGAGGGTGGAATTAAGAATACTCTCTTAAGAGGCAGCTCCATTGTCCAGGAAGTAATATCATGGTATTCAAAACATGACTTGTATTAACTAAAAAGATACATTAGTAATGCTCAGGAAAATACTAAGTTGTTTTAAAGTGTAATTTATATGCCAAGAGAAGGGAAAAATAATATTGTTTAAACTGCTCAAAATATCCCATGTATCCCCAAAATAAATACATCTACTATGTACACACAAAAAATAAAAATAATTTAAAAAATATTCAACAAGAAAGCACTGACAGCCAAAAATGGGGAAAAAACAAACAACAGATATAATAAATAGGATTACAAACATGTTAGAAATTCATCCAAGTCTGTCACTAATCACTTTAAACACTCATGCTTATGTACTTCAGTTAAAAGGATGTGACTATAATGGTAGATTTAAAGAAAAAAAAAACTCCCAATATACATTTCTAAAGAAAACTCATTTTGAATTTAAAAACACAGATATGTTAAAAACAAAGAGATGGTGAGATATGCCATGCAAACACTAATCAAAACAAATCTGGAGTACCTAATGAATTTCATACAAATCAGACTTCAGAACAAGGAAAATTATAATGGATTAAAGTGCACTTTCTATAATATCAAAAAGGACAATTCTTCAAGAAAACATATCAATGCCAAATATGTATTTGCCAAAAACAGGAACATAAAATTGCATGAGGTAAGAACTGATAGAACTGAATTGAGAAATGGAATAATCCACTAATTTAGTTATATACATTTAAAATCCCCTGTCAGTAACTGACAGATGAAAACAGCAAAATATCAGAAAAGGTATAGTTGAACTGATCAGCACTATCAATTAACTTTTAACTCACATTTATAGAATAAGTCATACAACAATAGCAGAATACACATTTTTCTCAGGCTCACATGGAATACTCACCAATACAGAAAACATTCCGGGCAATAAAACACAACTTAACACATTCATAGGCATAGAAATCATACTAAGAGAGGAGAAAGTAAAAAACTGGTCACACAGGCAGTTAGGGTAGGTTCTTGGTAAAGCTCCTTCAAACAAAGAAGATCCTGAAATAAAACTTCAGGCCCCAGATAAGAAAGAGCCTGAATCCTTGAATGGAAATGTTTACTCTGTGAACCCAGGTGAACAAATTCCACCCCTTTTTGGCACATTTCTTTCTCCTTGGCATGCCTTAGGCTCTTGCTTTTCACCTATTTTACATATGCCTACCTTTCTGTAATTGGCTGCAAGCTAAGTCTTCATTTACATAGGGTGAGTCATCACATCAGCTGCCGACTGGTCCCAGTCCAAGATCCTGGGCCAAGCCTTCACTTCTGTCTCCAATGGGTTCTTTACACTCTCATACCTCTTCCTAAGTGGTACTTTCTCCAAAACAGCCTGCAGCCCAGTCAGCACATTCTTCCCCATCCCAGTCCATAAAAACCCCAGACTCAGCCTCATAGTTGGCAACCTTCTTTCAGGCCCCCTCTCCACTGCAGAGGGCTTTCCTCTTTTGGTTGTTAAACTTTTGCTCCCACCTCACTGTTTGTGTCCACACTCCTTAATTTTCTTGGTCATTAGACAAAGAACTCCAGGTGATACTTCAAACAATGAGAGACTGCTACCTTGTGGTGCATTCGTGAGACTGTAACAAAACAAAGTATATTCTCAGCCTACAATAGAACTAAACTAGAAATCAATAACAGAAAGATAGATGGATATTCCCAAAATATCTGGAAATGAAATAATACTCTCTTGACTAACACATGGGCCAAAGAAAAAATCTGAAGAAAATGTTTTAAATATTTTGAATTCAATGAAAATAAAAAAATACAACTTATTGAAACATACGGAGTGCAAATGAAATTTTAAAGCAATAAATGCATATATTAGAGAAGAAAGATCTAAAATCAATAATCTAAGCTTCCACCTTGGTAAAGTATAGAAAAAAAGATACATTTAAATTTAAAGCAAGTAGAAGGAAAGAAATAAATCAAGGCATATAACAATAAATTTTAAAACAGCCTACAGAAAAAAAGCAGCAACCAAAAAAAGGTTATTTTAAAAAATCAGTAAAATTTAAAGACTTCTAGGTATACTATCCAAGCAAAAAGAGAAAAGACATACTCTAGTAATATCACAAAAGAAAGAGAGGCTATCATCAATGAGTTCATGGACAGGAAAATGTAATAAAAGAATAATATTAAAAACTATGCCCACAAATTTGATAATTTCAATGAAAATAACAGAATTCCTGAAAGACACCAATTGCTAGAACTCATACAAAGACAAATAGATAATTTGAATAGGCTTATATCTATAAAGAAATAGAATTGGTAATTAATATCTTTTCCAAAAATGTACCAGGACCACCTAGTTTAACTACAGAATTCTACCAAACCTCTAAAGATTAAACATGTAGTAGTCTGCTTGGGCTGCCATATGAAATACTACAAAATGTGTGTGGCTTATATAACACAATTTAATTTTTTCGCAATTCTGAACACTAGAAGTCTAAGATTAAAGTGTCTACAGGTTTGGTTTCTTCTGAGAACTCTCTGCTTTCTTGAAGATGGCTGTCTTCCCCCTGTGTCCTCATATCGTCTTTTCTCTGTGCAAACCCCAGTCATAATGGCTAACGGCCCCATCCCAAGGACCTCATTTTAGCTTATGGCCTCTTTTAGGGCTTTATCTTCAAGTAATGTCACATTCTGAGATACTGTGTGTCAGGACTTCAATGTATGAAGACTGCAGAGTGGCAGTCCCACTCATAAGAAACAATCCCAATTTCCTGAATCTTTTCCATGAAATAAGAGCAAAGGGAACTTTTTTTATCTCATGCTATGTGGCAAGTATGATCCTAATACCAAAACCAGATAAAGACATTGCACAAAAGAAAAACTGCTGGCCAATGTCTCTCATAAACATAAATGCAAAAATTCTTAACATAAGTAATAGTAAATAGAATTCTACATGATAAACCAGATAAAGATAATGTACAAAACTAAAACTACAGGCCAAAGTCTCTTATAAACATAGATGCAAAAATTATTAACATAAGTATTATCAAATAGATTACTACCATATGTAAAAATATGTATACACAATGACAAACTGAGGTATATCCTATCTATACAAGGCTGGTTCACATTTGCAAAATCAACAAGCTAAAGAAGAAAAGTCATCAGATTATATAAATTGAAGTAGAAAAAGCATTTGATATAATTCAGTACCACTTCATGTAAAAACACAAAACAAAAAAAAAACCAAAAAGAAAACCCAAAAAACTCTGAGCAAGTTAGGAGTAGAGTCCTTAATTCCTCGATTTTATGAAGAATATCTCCTCACATCCTAAAGCTAATAACTTACTTAATTAGGAGAAACTGAATATTTTTTCCCTAAGATCAAGAACAAGACACGGATGTCTCCTCTCACTATTCCTAGTTCAAATTGTGATGGAGGTTCTAGGTTATGCAATAAGACAAGAAAAAGAGATACAAATTATATCAATTGGTAAGGAAGATAAAAAATTGTCTTTTTCCTTATAGATAATATGATTATGTACGTGGAAAATCCCAAAGAAAAAACTGCTGGAAGTAATAAGTGATTACAGCAAAATCACAGAATACAAAGTCAACATAAATAGTCAATTGCTTTTCTATTCACCAGCAATTAGTAATTGAAATTTAAAAGTAATTAAAGGATTACTTAACACCATAAAAAAGCAACTGATTATTGGAAATAACCAGTGAAAAATCTACCCTTATGTTAGCGCTTTGTGTATATGTATAATAACAAAATATTATAGACAACCTCAAGTCTATTAGTAGAGAGATGGCTAAACAAACCATTTTATAGGTAGGATCATTTATAAAGCATAACACACAGAATTATAATATTGATCTGCATGTACTGTGATGCACCCCAAGCTACATTATGTAGTATATAAGTACCATATAATGTTATTGATAAAATGCATCAGCTTGTCCATATGTTGTCTACAGGTATTTATACGTATACCAAATGATGATAGCTATCTCTCAAGAGGTGGCAGGGAAATGAAACCCTACAGAATAATAAAAAATTTGTAACTTTCACATGATTTCTAAGAGACAACTAGCATCATCACCTTCCTTACAGATGGGACAATCAAAGCTCAGAGAATTACTGTTAACAGTGTTACCATCTACATAATCAGAATTACACTTGGTCTGCGAAGTTTAAAAGTTCATGCTCTTGCACCAGAGCCTCCTCATTTTATATTCATAAAGCAAGTAAAATGTATCCCAATGAGAGCTATTATCTAGAAGTAAAATATGACACTCAGCATCATTGGAAGGGATATCATTAGAAGATCCATTTCCATATTCTAGGGCCATTTCTGATCTCAGTAAATGACCCATAATAAGTGATTTGTAGATCTTGTTATAAAACCTCCTAATAAAAATTCCTATAGAAGTATCCAACTCACTTCAACAAGAATTCATTAGCTTGTTTTACCAATGTAAGCAAGTTTAGAATTAAAGTTTCATAGCAAAGCGTTTTGGAGATCACAGGAGACCACTTGCAGGGCTGAGATGAGAGACAAAAATTTAGAAATGAGAGAAGAAGACTTCAAAAAGTAGAGACTGAGCTCTAAAACAAAGGATGTTGAAGACCTGTAGCAAGGTAAGAAATAAAACAAAACAAAAATCAAGGATGTGCTATTTTCACTTTGGATTTTCTTATTTTTGTATATTCTTATTTTTCAGTATATCCCCCAAAATATACTGAAAAATAAGGATATACAGCCACCCTCAATAGAAGCCAGTCATGATCGCATACCTAAACTTTAAATAAGTGGGGTTGAATGCACAAAGAAATCTATTAATATCAGACTCTTTCTACTATCAGAACATTTCTACTAGCTAGGATACTGCCATACCATTTGAATTTTAATTTTCAGTTTAGAACCTAAGATTACTTCACTCTTCCTGGATATTACTTCGTCTATTTAAGAAAAATTTTGTCTTTGTTTCCTTTCTTCCTGCCTCCCACTCTCCCTCTTTCCTTCCTCACTCCCACCTTCCCTTCTTTCCTTCTTCCATCCCTCCCTTGATCATGTGAATTTTGTTCTGGCATAAATTGAATGAGTCATCTGCCACAAAGTTGAATTCTAACACACGATGGTGCTTGGTTTCACATAGTGTAATCACAATTCTGTGCATTTTAAAATTACCTTAAGCAACACTGAGATCCACAACAGCAATGGAAATCATTAACATGTAGAGAATTACCATCGGTTGCCAAAATTCTTTCCACATCGACTGCCTATACTCGCGTCCTCTGCAGCCAGAGGTTGCTTTGTTTCCTCCTTTGGAAGCTACAAAAATTGCAAATGGTTGTGTGATATTTAAAAACTACAGGGATGCCACCCTCCAAAGAGAATAGACTGGGGCCGAACAAGTGTATATTCTGTGAACTTAGTTTTCCAAAAAGTCCGGTTGAGTGTTCAGGGTCCAACTAGCTACCAAGTAATATGCCAAGGTCTGCAAACTGTAGAAGGCCAAACGATGGCAAGCTGCTCTTCCATGCATTTCATCAATTCATGCATTTTTTTCCTTTAAATAATAAGCCAGTTTTACCCTTTAGATTCAGCCAGCACAGCTTAGGGGATGGCACAAGCATAAGGTATACTGCCAGAGTGGTGTACTTTGTAAAATAGAAAGAAATGAAAACAAAATAGAAAGAAAAACAAAGCAGATGATTTGCTAGGAACTCTGTCTGACTTGTAGTCTCTCAGCCCATAACATTGTCTCTAGCGAAGAAGAAGAGTTCATCTTAGGCTGTAAACAGACAGTAAATGGTAAGAAGTCTCAGGTTCTGAGACTTGGATAACCACAGTAAGAATCCCCCATGTTAGAGCATTGCAGAGCTCGGCTTTCCAAAGTGGAGATTTCTAACGAAGAGACAAGTTTACCGGTGTAGTGAGGGAGTTGGGTTTACGGGATTTTTCATTTTGCTTACCTTCTGTGTGCATGAAGATTTTCATTATCAAGTATACTATTGTCAGATCTTGACAAAATTCAGATTGCATAAAATGTTAAAGGGTATCTACAACCATTTTTTAAAGCACAGTTGAAAAGCTCTTCTCTTCTTCCTACCCCGTTTAATTCATCAACCTAGAAGATTTGGTTAAAGCCCTCTCTTTAACAGTTTAGAAGTGGTGTGTTACCATGGACTTTTGTTTGAGTGACATAAAATAACTCCTTGAGTAGCTTTGCAAGGAAGCATGTAACACTTTGCAAGAAAGCATGTAACTCTGTGTTCTGCAAATGTAACATCACAAGGTTGGGCACGGTGACTCACACCTGTAATCCCAGCACTTTGGGAGGCTGAGGTGGGCGGATCACCTGAGGTCAGGAGTTCAAGACCAGCCTGGCCAACATGGTGAAACCCTGTCTCTACAAAAATACAAAAATTAGCTGGGCATGATGGAAGGTGCCTGTAATCCCAGCTACTCGGGAGGCTGAGGTGGGAGAATTGCGTGAACCCGGGAGGCAGAGGTTGCAGTGAGCCGAGATGGCACCATTGCACTCTAGCCTGGGTGACAGAGAGAGACTCTCTCTCAAGAAAAAAGAAAAAAAAAGGAACACTAACACCAGGAGGCCTTGGGATTATCCACCTATTAGTGCTGAGATTGAGAAGCTGTTAAAAGTGATCCTTCTTGCTCTAAGCTTGTGCAGGATGTTCTTTGGTTACAGCATTTTGTTGCATATTGACCATGTCCTTCATCTTCTCTTAGCTTACGTGTCAATTCACACTCATCGGTTCAGTTCCTGGTGTCTATATGAAGAGACTGGCTGCCAAAATCTTTCATCACTCTGCCTGCAACTATGAAAAAGTTAGTTCTAAAAACTGCAACCTTGCTGTACTGACTACCAATAGGATTGGTTTAATTCTGTTCTATGTTCCAAATTGATATGGTGTGCATCTTTGCCATGCAGGGTTTGTAGGGGTTATTGCATCTCTAACTTCCCACCAATGTTTGAAAACATATTTAGATTTGTAGAACTTTATTGCTTCAGGCAGAATAAAGCATGTAGTTCTAACGGAAAGGCTCATGAATTCCGGCAATATCACTGAAAATCAATGGCCTTTAAGAGTATTTCCTATTTCTTACTATGGCTCACAATTTAAGAATAACTCGGCCAGGCGCAGTGGCTCACGCCTGTAATCCCAGCATTTTGGGAGGCCGAGGCGGGCAGATCACGAGGTCAGGAGATCGAAACCATCCTGGCTAACAAGGTGAAACTCCGTCTCTACTAAAAATACGAAAAAATTAGCCGGGCATGGTGGCGGGCGCCTGTAGTCCCAGCTGCTCGGGAGGCTGAGGCAGGAGAGTGGCATGAGCCCGGGAGGTGGAGCTTGCAGTGAGCCGAGATCGAGCCACTGCACTCCAGCCTGGGCGACAGAGCGAGACTCCATCTCAAAAAAAAAAAAAAAAGAATAACTCTGGCCAGGTGCGGTAGCTCACACCCTGTAATCCCAGCACTTTGGGAGGCTGAGGCAGGCAGATCTCTTGAGCCCAGGAGTTCAAGACCAGCCTGGGAAACATGGCAAAACCCCATCTCTACAAAAAACACAAAAATTAATTCATCATGGTGGCGTGCACCTGTAGTCCCGGTGACTTGGGAGTCTGGGATGGGAGGATCTCTTGAGCCCAGAAGATAGAGGCCGCAGTGAGCCATGACCATGCCACTATACTCCAGACAGGGTGACAGGGCAAGATCCTGTCTCAAAAAAAAAAAAAAAAAAAATGAAATAACTCCTATTGCTAAAGACGTATATGCTTATCAGGTTGAGACAGTGAATTCTCTCCTTCCCAATGACATTTCAGGATATTTGTTCACAGGACAGAACATATCAGGGATTGGTACTGGCTAGAAATTTCTGCTGAGTATTTATTACCCCATGGTAATAATTGTAAACCACAATTTAGAAGGTGTTTTTGAAAGCCACATTATTTTCTAAAGAGATAATTGGAAGATGGAAATGGAGGATCAAAGAATGAAATGCAGCTAAGATTTCCGAGAATTTCTAAAAGTTGAATTTTAAACCACATTTAAATTTAAATTTAAATTTAAATGGCATTCAAGATTCAGGACCCAAGAAAATATGTTTAGACATCCAAGCATGCAGATCATGTGCTACTAATATGACTCCAATAGAAATAATTTCTAGAAAATATGCTTCAAAAACATGACGATTGGATGCATAAAGTTAGTTGTGATGTAAAAAGCAATATTAAGCCACAAACTGGTAACTGCAGTAGTAAATGTACATTTAAAAATTTTATTTTTAATTTTTGTGGGTACATAGTAGGGGTATATATTTTGTGGTGTGCATGAGATATTTTGGTACAGGCATGCAATATGTAATAATCACATCATGGAGAACTGGATATCCAACCCTCAGGCATTTATCTTTTGTGTTACCAACAATTCAATTATACTCTCTTATTTATTTTATTTATTTATTTGTTTGTTTGTTTTGAGATGGAGTCTCGCTCTGTCGCCCAAGCTGGAGTGCAGTGTGATCTTGGATCACTGCAACCTCCACCTCCCAGGTTCAAGCAATTCTCCTGCCTCAGCCTCCCAAGTGGTGGGATTATAGGAGCCCACCACCATGCTTAGCTAATTTTTGTATTTTTAGTAGAGATGGGGTTTCTTTCGCCATGTTGGCCAGGCTGGTCTCAAACTCCTGACCTCAGGTGATCTGCCCACTTCGGCCTCCCAAAGTGCTGGGATCACTGGCATGAACCACGGTGCCCAGCCTCTTTTAGTTATTTTAAAATGTACAATTAATCATTATTGACTGTAGTCTCCCTGTTATGCTATCAAATACTATGTCTTTCTAATTTTTTTACAGCCATAGTAGTAAACATAAATGTTTAATTTTGTAGAGTATGTAGAAAGGTAGATTTAAAATACTGCATGGAAGATGGAAGATGAAGATGATGTTTAATGTGTTTTAAGACTCTTGTTTTTCAGAAGAAAATTAGGGATATTGATTAATTTTTTATATATATATACATGTTAACATTACAGAATTAACCATTAAAGATTAAATGATTAAAAATGAAAGTGAAATCCCAAACCAATAGAAGGGGAAAAAAGGCTGATGAACATTATCAATCTAAGAGATGGCACCAAAAAAGAAAAAAAAAAGGAGGAACAGAAAAGAAAACTGAAGAAAATCATCATGTTATATTAAAGGTATTAAATGACCAAATGAATAGTCATATATGTAATAAAAAGATGGAGAAAAAAACTATCTCAGCAGTTGAAGTGAATGAACTAGAGCTATTATATATGAGTTAATGTTATGTGAAAATGCTGTAAGCAGAATATAGATTCAGTTGAATGTAAAAAACATAACAAAGAGAAATCCTATCTATGATTTATGGTTCCATGTATGAGTATTTTGAAAATGTTCTCATTTGAATTGGAATGATACAAGACTGATTCATGAAAATGGTTTTCTGTTGAAAGAGGGAGACAGATTTAGCATAAGGTTCAAGGGATACTTCCTGTAACCATTTTAAAAATACAAATATCTAAACAGAAAGTTAATATTTACATTTATTAATTCTAGATGGTGGCTACTGGAATTTCATCATTCTTGTTTCATTTTTCTGTACTTAAAAGTATTTCAAAACATACAAACATATATCCATAGCAGGTAAGCATTAGAGAAACAGGGCAATGAGTTAAGAATGAAACCCACCGGCATGTGACAGCTTGAAACCTCAGGCTTTTCTTTTCCTTTTTAAAAATTTTTCATTTCCATAGGTTTTTGGGGAACAGGTGGTATTTGGTTACATGAGTAAGTTCTTTAGTGGTGATTTGTGAGATTTTAGTGCACCCATCCCCTGAGCAGTATACACTGAACCCAAAGTCTTTTATCCCTCACCCCATTCCCACCCTTTCTCTCCCGAATCCCCAAAGTCCATTGTATCATTCTTATGTCTTTGCATCATCATAGCTTAGCTCCCACTTATGAGTAAGAACATATGATGTTTGGTTTTCCATTCCTGAGTTACTTCACTTAGAATAATAGTCTCCAATCCCATCAAGGTTGCTGCAAATGCCATTAATCCATTCCTTTTTATGGTTGAGTAATATTCCATCATATATATACCACAGTTTCTTTATCCACTCGTTGATTGATGGGCAGGGGGCTGGAGAAACCACAGGAATTTCAATGACAAAGTGTGGTTGCAGCAAATATTCAAAATTGGAAAACAACAACAAAATATTTTGGAGAGAGATCATGATTTGGGCCACGTCCTCTCTCACTTCCAAGTTGACCTAAGCATGTGTGGTGACTAATAGAGGCAAAATAAGAGATAGCAATAGAAGACTCAACTGTTAATAAGTTTGTTAATTCTGGAAGCCCAAGTTGTGAAAATGTGGACAATATCTCAGACCTCATCAAGGTTCTGGGGAAAAAGTGTACTAGACTAGGTAGGCACCTTATTCTTGTTGAAGGCTCTCCATAAATGCTGGTCAAATCAAGCAGGATTTTTCATTCATCATCTAACCTTCTCTGGAAACCATGAGGAGTCATTATAACAAGACACAACCTAAATGTTCATCAATGATAGGCTGGATAAAGAAAATGTGGTGTGTATCCACCATAGAATACTATGCAGCCTTAATAAAGAATGAGATCATGTCCTTTGCAGGGACATGGATGGAGCTGGAGGCCATTACCCTTAGCCAATTAATGCAGGAGCGAAAAACCAAATACTGCATGTTCTCTCTTAAGTAGGAGCTAAATGATGAGAACACATGGACACAGAGAGGGGAACAACACACACTGGGACCTTTCAGAAAGTGGAGGATGGGATCAGGGAGAGGATCAGGAGAAATAACTAGTGGATACTAGGCTTAATACCTGAGTGATTAAAAAAATCTGTACAACAAACCCCAATGACACATGTTTACCTCTGTAACAAACTTGCAGGTCCTGCACAGGTACCCCTGAACTTAAAATAAAAGTTTTTAAAAAAAGGACACAAATCCTAATATCGTAGGGTATACTATGTTTGAGACTAGGTCATCCAATCGCATGCCTGGTATTTATTATGTCATCTCTCTTTATTACATCACAACATATTATGTGTTAGCATTACTGCTTGAGTTTTACCCTAAGCTGATCAAAACACTTCTCTTTATCTGCTGGAGAAGATATAATACATGGTCCCATAGCGTTGCTCTGAGGAGGCACAGCAAAGTTGCAACAGTTTGTTTCTAATAAATCATTGTTAGTAGTTTTCTCTGAAACCTGAGTCTCCAAAGGACTCTACAAAGGAGAAATATAATCATGGTGTAAAAACAAAAACAAAAACAAACAACAAACAAACAAAAAACCCTGCCGGGCCTGGTGGCTCACACCTGTAATCCCAGCACTTTGGGAGGCCGAGGCGGGTGGATCACAAGGTCAGGAGTTTGAGACCAGCCTGGCCAATACGGTGAAAGCCCGTCTCTACTAAAAATACAAAAATTAGCCCGGCGTGGTAGTGCATGCCTGTAGTCCCAGCTACTCGGGAGCCTGAGGCAGGAGAATCGCTTGAACCCAGGAGGTGGAGGTTGCAGTGAGCCGAGATTGAGCCACTGCCCTCCAGCCTGGGCGACAGAGTGAGACTCTGTCTCAAACAAACAAACAAAACAATGTATTATATGAAAAGGCTCAGGCAAAAAAACCATAATAATATTTAAAAATGTAGTACTGCAGATTGCATGCAAGAATAATTTAAACAACCACAGGTAAGTGACCAAAGTGATATTAGAAGTCACAAATTGAGTGGTATTTTTAAAACGACTGTCATACCACAAAATGCCAACGGAGATGCAGGAAAAGGTTTGATTATAAAGAAACAGCATACTTTGTAATGTTATTTCAGTTTGTTTGCTTTTTTCATTAAAGTATAGTTCATAAACAATAAAACGCATAAATGTCAACTAATGGCATGATGCATCAGGTTTACTAATTATATGTATGGAGGGTTAATTGGGAGCGCTAACTTTAGAACGTTAGACCTTTTTTTAATTCTTTCAGGTTTGAGTGAATCTGATTCAACAATTTATGCACATATGAGAGTGTTTTGGCTGTTTGACTTAATCCTGAATTTGGATTCTACTGGGGCCTTAACCACTTTTTTTCAGTGAGGTTTTTGAAAAAATTAAGTTATTCTTCAGCCACCTTTACATAAGTATTAGCTTCTTTGTAAGAAACCAAATCCCATAATATTGATTACTGAGAGAACTGCATTTGCATCTGAGTCCTGTTGAACCACAAATTGAAAGTATGTTTAATATTAGAATCCGATGTAAATGAAAAACCAAGGGGAAAATAGCTCTGGAATGAGACTCTAAATGAAGAGTGTCCTGTTGTAATTTTAATTCTATTGTTGAAAGAATATTATAAGCATATTCTAAACCTACTCTATCATTTTGGGAGCTGTAGTTTGGATACCAGAAAACTAGCTCTCTCTCTCTCTCTCTCTCTCTCTCTCTCTCTTTTTTTTTTTTCCCATCAGCTAAAGAGCCAGGATTGTTGATTTTTTTAAGTAGGACTATCTATAAAGGCTAGGATCCCTAGAGTGGACAGTTCTCACTCATCTCAGGAATGTCAGTTTACAAAATGCACAACCTCTTGTTGTTCATCTAAATTCACCTAACTACTACTCCTGGAATACCAAGATACCAGGGCTTGTGTATCTTTCTGTCTTTTGAGTCACAAGTTCTTCTTTTAGCTTCAATCCATAAATATTCCGTAGTCATCCCAACAGGTAGAAAAATATTAATCAAATGGAAAGAAATTCTACCACTAAAGCTCGAAAACCATGGAAAACATTTACCATGAAATGTCCTTTTTCAATACACTATAAACAACATACTTAAACAGGTATCTAAAAACTAATATCCTTGGAGAAGCAGATAAATTAGATACAGTCCAAAAACTGGAGAGCTTGACAGTAAGGTTCACATAACCCTTCAATGTGCACATTGTCTTCTGAAATGTTAAGTTTAGGGTCAGTTCACTGAAAGGCCATATAAATGATATGTTTAGCATCTGTTTGCTGAAAGGCCATATAAAGTCCATTCAAAACTATAGGTTTCATTATTTCTAACTATTTTTTGTACCCATTAACCAACCTCCCAACTACCCTTCCCAGGCTCTGGTAACCATCTTTCTACTCTCTCTCTCCATAGTTCAATTCATAGTTCAATTGTTTTGATTTTCAGCTCCCACACATAAACGAGAACACGCGAAGTTTGTCCTTCTGTGTCCGGCTTAGTTCACTTAGCATAATGACCTCCACTTCTATCCATGTTGTTGCAAATGAGTGTGTTTTGGCTGTTTGACTTAATCCTGAATTTGAATTCTACTGGGGTCTTAACCACTTAACCACACAAATGATAAATACTTGAGGGGATGGTACCCCATTTGCCCTGATGTCATTATTACACATTGCATGCCTGTATCAAAATATCTTATGTAACCCATAAATAGATGCACCTGCTATGTGCCCACAAAAATCGACAATAAAAAATCAATAAAACAAAACTATATGTTTCATCTGAGGCATTTTCATTCTCATCAAGTCTGTCAATACACTTTTTATTATCAAGAGCACTGACCGTCTTACAGCCCCATGTAATGTCAAAGAGATAAGACTAATTATTCTTTTTAGTAACAAATTTATTCTATGTGCGCCTGTCTCACTACCCTTCTAGCTCTCTGTTTTCCACATTTTCCCTCAAAGCTTTATGATTGTGCTGGAAAGTAAGAACTGCAGGGAGATACTCAGAAAGGTATGGATTTTGGAGCTAATCCAACCTGCATTTGAGCATTCTTGGTTGTGTGACTGAGGACGTGTGGTCAGCCCATTGTGAGCTTTGGTTTTCTCTTCTATGCTGAAAATAAATCGTGGTCTCTAACGCACAGAGGGAATTGTGAGAATCAAATCTTCTACATTTTCTTTCCCCAAGCCTGGCACCTCTTATATGTTTCATATGTTTATGGGTGTTCTCATAATTATGATTTTAAAAATAATTGTGGTTATCTTGTATCTAAAGTAAAACTCACTCTTTTTATTGTAGAGTTTGACAAGTTTTGATACAAGTAGTAAACATATTGACAATGTAACCCATGCATAAAGTAGTGCCTCAACCTACACATCATGCTTTGACCTTCTGTCATCAACAAATGACAACAAATGAAGTTGCTGTCACTTCAGCCAACTGGTACCACTAATCTAACCACTAATCTCTCCATATAGTGCATTATCCAGAATATTTTATAAATGGGTAACACAATACACACCCTATTGCCACTGGCTTGTCTCACGTAGGTTAATACAGTTGAGGCTCCCCCATTGTTGAGTATATCAGCAATTTGTTCCTTTTGTATTGCTGGATGGTATTTCATTCTATACATATACTCCAGTTTTGTTTTGTTTTATTTAATCCTCAAATCCAAGGACATCTGTGTTGTTTCCATTTTTTCATGATTACAGTTACAGCCACAATGAATACCCAATGACAGGTTTTTTTAATGAACATTAATTTTTTATTTCTCTTTGGTAACACTTAGGAGGGGATTTCTGGGTCATATTGGGTCCGGCAGTGATATGGACGGGAGGTAGGGAAATACTGTGTTGTAGAGGATGGTTCCCTGGCAAAAGCCACATCCTCAAGCCTGGAAACCCATGGCCCTAAATGGAAACAGGCATTCCTGTTTTCACACCCAAATGTTGCCTTTTGGCTCACAACACCCCCCTATTTTGTACCCATATAAGCCCCAAACCCCAGGCTCCATGAGCAGAAGAGTAGAGGAGTAGAAGAGCAGCACAGAAGAGAAGGAGAGAAGAAGAGAAGAGAAGGAACATCTGAACATTGAGAGGAGTTTGACTGGGGATGGTCAGAGAGGACATCAGTCACAGGACAGCCAAACTCCAGGGGAAGATCATCTTCCCACTCCATTCCCTTTCCAGCTCCTCATCCATCTCACTGATAGCCACCTCCATCTGGCAATAAAATCCCCTGCATTTACTATTCTTCAATTTGTCTGTGTGTCCTGATTTTTCCTGGATGCCAGACAAGAACCCGGGTACCAAGAGGGTACTGAGCTGGTTAACACTTAAGCAGTGTGGGGATGGCAGAGCTAAAAGAGCACTGTAACACACCCACTGGGGCTTCAGGAGTTGCAGGCACCCACCCCTAGAAGCTACCATGGGGTCAGAGCCCAAAATTACTCACCCCAGCTCCTGCACCTGCCTGTCTAAGTGATTCCCCTTCTATAAGGGGTTTGAGCCAAGGCAGCAGGACAGACATGCCACACTCCTGTCACACGTCCTGCAAGGTAGGTCAGGGAACTCTCCTGTTTCAGTAATACTTGCAAATTTAGTTTCATAAGAAGCCACCACTCTGTTTTCCTGCGCCTGTACCATTCTGCATTCCCACCCACAACATACGAGGGTTCTCTGCTATTTCCCCTCCTCACTGACGCGTCATATCATTAGGGTTTTGTTTTAGTATTTTTGTTCTTGTATGTTGATTTAAATTTTAGACATTCACACTCATGTGTAGTAACAGTTCCCTGTGGTTGCAATTTGCATTTCCTTATGGACTAAGGATGCTGTACATCTTTTCATGAGCCTATACTCTGTGTCATCTTTGGTAAAGTCTCTGTTCAAACAACTTGCCCATTTTTTAATTGGATTGTTGGTTTGGTGTACCAGACTGTGCATTTCTTAAAACGGAATTTTTAAAATAGGCTTGATTGAATGATTGCCATAGAGTACGGGAAGTCCCTGTGCAACTCTCAAGCAGTTCCTCTCATTATTAACATCTAATGTGACTGGGCTGTACTTGTCAAAACTAAGAATCTGACATCATTGAAACAGCACCCCTAAGTACACTTCAGACCTTTGGTCAGATTCCACCAGCTTTTTATGAACTTTTTTTTTTTCTGTCTCAGGATTCCATTGAGGGATCACACTGCACTTACTTGTCACCCCTCCCCCATCTCCTGTCTGTGGTCCTTTCTCAGCCTTCCCTTGCTTTTTCATGACGTTGACAGTCTTGAGTACCGTTCAAGTAGTCTGTGGAATATCTACCGTGCCACATTTGTCTCCTGTTTGTCTTCCTCTCCCAGCCCACCTACTCAATGTCAATCTTCTCTGGCAACACCCTCACAGACACACCCAGAAACAATAAATTACCAGCTGTCTAGGCGTCCCTCGATACAACCAAGTTGACACCTAATATTACCCATCACACCCTACAACTGGACTTTTCTGACAGATTCAAGAAACTTTGGATTTAGTTTATGACGTGTCCTTGGTTTTGTCGTGATTGTTGGAGCGATGATCTTCTTACCAGCTTTCTACATCCTAAGTTTAAGCTAGAAGTCTAAACTTTTTATTTTGTAAAGAAGGGCTTCAAGTTGATCTGTTTAAACACTAAGTTTAAATTGCTGGCTTTCAGTAAAATGTCCAAGTGCATTTTTAAAAAATAGACATGTCCTTTAAAACAATTAATCTGGGTGAAGTTGTAGTTTCTGTCCATAAATTTATTATCTGTCAGGAATATTTATTAACATGGAGAAGGGGCTAGAGACCAAGCTGATGGGTAGGTGACCTTAGATCTAGCACCAGAGGTGGAAGAACAACTTCTAGAAAGAACTGAAAGTAATCTCCTTTAGTCTCCATAGGGCGACACAGTATGCAGTCTTTACCACAAAGTAGGTGTTCGATCTAGCTTTAACGAATGAACGAGTTACTTAATTAATAGTCTAATGCCTGTACTGTTATGTGTGGAATAAAAATCCAGCCATTATGAATTACAATGCTGTCTATAACCACTTCACTGAATCTGGAAACTAAGTGAATGCTCCAAAAATATTCCTGGTTATGTCTTTTTCCTAGTTCTAACCTGGTCGTATTAGCATTGCAGATTCATCTTTGATGGGTGAAAATCTAATTCTTTGCTCTCGACTTTTTTTGGTGGTGTTCCATTTTTTTAATGCACAGGAACTCAAAATTCTGTTCAATTCAGTGAGGGTCCATGAACTTAACTAGGCTAAATGCATCTCTTTACAGCTGGATTCAACTTCCAGCCTCAGCTGTGCTTCTCTTTGTCACACCCAGGTAAACATTTCTTCATAAAAGTTTTACTTGCTCTCCTCCTCAGCATGTTTTTGGAGAATGCCCCTTTTCTGGAATCAATGCCCATCACCAAATATCTGTCTGGAAAGACTGCATTTAGATATTTACATTTTCATGGCACCCTAAACATTGAACAAATACAGATGATTGAAGCATTTGCACTGTTTGAACAAATACCAGGACAAAGTTGTGGTTTCAGCACCTCAATATGAACGCTCATTATGCATAATTGACCCTCTCCAGGCGTTGGCAGCTGCAGGTGTAGTTAAAACAAAGCAAAGCCCTTGAGGGGGTCACTTGAAGATGCCAGATTTTTAAGGAAAAGTTCCCGTCTCAGCAACTCAAATCAACATTGCCACCTGCTGGCCGTTGTCTGATATGGCATGCCCCATGAAGATGGCACGAAGAGGTTTTCCAAATGTGCATTGAACAGTAGCAAGGCAACTTTTTACAATGCATATTAACATGTCCCGCGTTTAAGTATCGTGCTCAATGCACGTATAAAAATAGTGATAGCCCGTGCGAAAAGCATCATAGGTGACCACGGATCCCACATTTCTAGAAATACATAGAGTATTTGTTCTCGGACTTACCTGCATATTAGCATCACCTGGAACCTTTAAATTTTCACATTTCCGCAGGTGCATTTCAAAACACTTAAGTAAGTCTCTGATAGTGGGACTCAGAGGCATTTCTTCCTCCAAAGCTTCCAAGTGATTCTAAGGTGCAGCCAAGCTTAGAAACATAATTGAGCTTTTCTCTACTGCACGGCTTAGCTGAGAATGATGTTGGCATTTGGGCTACAGATTACATGGCCGGATGTCGAGGTGGGTCTGTTGTAATTAAAGACAGGTTTGGAAACCTCATTGGGTTAAAAGCCAGGCAGCAACATTTCTAGCATTACTTCTGTGAATTATAGCTGCTTGATGTGGGGCCAATACACACTTTCATCAAAACCTATTTCCTTTTTTTTTTTTTTTTTTTTGAGATAGAGTCTCGCTCTGTCTTCAGGCTGGAGGGCAGTGGCGCGATCTCGGCTCACTGCTACCTCCTCCGCCTCCCGGGTTCAAGCGATTCTCCTGCCTCAGCCTCCCAAGTAGGTGGGACTACAGGCACGTGCCACCACACCCAGCTAATTTTTGTATTTTCAGTAGAAACGGGGGTTTCACCATGTTGGCCAGAATGGTCTCGATCTCTTTATCTCGTGATTCTCCCGCCTCGGCCTTTCAAAGTGCTGGGATTACAGGCATGAGCCACTGTGCCAGGCCCTATTTCCCTTTCTTTAAGGGTGCATTGGGCTGTGTGCTTTTTAAGGGATTTAACAGCTCAGAGTTCTGCTTATCTCTCTTTGTTTGAAAATAATTATGACATGAATCACAGCAGAGACGAAACATTGCAGAGTTAGTTTGAGTTAGCAGGTGTATTTCAGAGCATCTATTTCATTGGCAATAATGTTATATAAGGACATACAGAGCAGGTCATTAACAATGTTCAGTACTTTAAAGAGTGCCCGCAATAAATAATACTCCTTGAACCAACTCGGTTTTTGAAAAAACAGGAAGAGTCCACTGATCATGAAAACCTCCCTTGACTTTCTTGTCTAAAAACTTTTCAGATAGACTAGAATAAAGTTCTACAGCTAAAAGGAACATAAAATCACCTGACCTATTTGCTTAACCTGCAAACACCCAAGGGGTTCACCTTGCCTGCTGCCTAGACAGAGCCCATTCATTAAGACGGCAATTGCAACAGACAAAGAGTAATTCAGGCAGAGCTGGCTGTGCGGGATATCTGAGTTTTATTATTACTCAAATGAGTCTCCCCGAGCATTCAGGGATCAGAGTTGTTAAGGGTAACTTGGTGGGTCAGGGGAAGCCAGTGAGCCAGGCGTCCTGATTGGTCAGAGATTCAATCATAGCAAGTCAGATTTGCCTTCTTGCGTTCAATCAGTTCTTGGGTGGAGGCCACAAGATCAGATTGTAGAAGGACGGGTGCAGACAAAACCTCTCAGACACCGAGTTGTAGAAGGAAGGGCTTTATTCAGCTGGGGGCATCGGCAAGCTATCGTCTTAAAATTCGAGCTCCCCGAGTGCACAATTTCTGTCCCTTTGAAGGGCTCACAACACTAAAGATTTCATATGAAAGGGTCGTGATTGATTAAGCGATCTAGGGACTACGTGACGGGGGTTTCATGCACTGGTAGTCAGAGAGAAACAGAACAGAGCAAGGAGGTTCACAATATTCTTCTACACAATATAGAATGTCTAGAATCTATGGATAACATCGGTTTCTAAGTTGTGAGTTGATTTTTAACTACTAGGTTTAGGTCAGGCAGGCCCAGGCCTGGTTTTGGGCCTGGCACCAGGCCGCCTGTCTTTGGTTTCACTTCCTTGGTTTTTAAATTTTTTTATTATTATTATTTTTAGAACAGGTACTGAGTATAAAACAGTGTGAGACGGTCTGTCTCTTTCCTCAAGATGAGCCAGTTGAACTATCTGGGTGGGGCCGGCTGATCCATCAGGTGCAGGGTCTGCAAATCTCTCAAGCACGGATCTTAGGAGCAGTTTAGGGAGGCTCGGAATCTTGTAGCCTCCAGCTGCATAACTCCTAAACCATAATTTCTAATCTTGTGGCTCATGTTAGCCCTACAAAGGCAATCTAGGCCCCAGGCAAGGAGGAGGTCTGCTTTGGGAAAGGGCTGTTACCATCTTTGTTTAAACAATAAACTAGAAGCTAAGTTTCTCCCAAAGTTAGTTTAGCCGGTGCCCAGGAATGAACAAGGACAGCCTGGAGGTTAGCAGCAAGACGGAGTCAGTTAAGTCAGATCTCTTTCACTGTCTCAGTCGTAATTTTACAAAGGTGGTTTCAATCCAACAGATAAGAAAACAAGTGGAGGAAAACAAATTAAGTGGAACATCCAACAGCCACTTACCAGTACAGGAGTTTACAAAAATCAACTCTCAGGCTGTCTTCTGGGATTATAAAATAGACAATGGTGAAAACACGGATAAACCTGGAGGGATTGTGTGCAGTGAAATCAGCCAGGCACAGACAGACAGGTACCGCATGATCTCACTTCCATGCGGAATCTACGAATGAAAAATTCATAGAAGTGTAACCGCCAGAAGGGCTCCTCCTGCCAACTGCATAAGGAAAGACCAAGGCATTGCAGTAGAGAGAGTTTAATAGACAGGGGGCTGGCCAACCCACGTGGGAGGTGGAATTCATCCTCAAATCATCTTGTTCAATGCTTGGAGATCAGGCGTTTTTCAAGGAGAGTTTGGGAGAAGAGGTAGAGGTGGACAGGTGACTGGTGCTTGCTGCTGATTGGTTGGGGCAGAGATGAACTCATAGGGGTTGAAGCTGTCCTCCTGTGGGCTGGATTGCTTCTGGGTGTGGCCACAGGGACTGGGTTGTAGGTCCAGGTGGAGTCACGGGTGTTAGACATGTAAAAACACTGGCAAGATATCTCAAAAGGCTAATCTTCAAGAGTGGTGCAGGAGTAATTGGGGAAGTTGCACATCTTATAACCTCTGGAATAACAGCTGGCAATCCTTCATGTCTGCGCCTTAGCAGGAATCAGGCTCCTCTCCTCCCTGCAGCCTGAAGGCCTCCCATCAGCTTTTCAAATGCGACTGCATTTGGGGGCAAGCCCTATTATTATTTAAAATGTAGCCTAAATGTCTTCCAAAGTTAGTTTGCCCCAGTAGCCCAAAAATAATTAAGGGAGAGGCAAGATGGAGGTTGGGTTAGCTTAGCTTACTGTTAGAATTTTCTCACTGAGATCGTTTTTGCAAAGGTAACCCTCAGAAGCAGAGAGTAGCATGATGGGGGCCAGGGACAGAGGAGTGAAGAAAGAGAATGAGGAGATGTTGATTGAAGAGGAAAGTTCCAGTTAGACACAAAGAATAATTTCTTGAAATCTATTGCACAGCCTGGTGGCTATAGTTATTAATAATGTAATGTATATTTCAAGATTACTGAGGGAGCCCAGTTTAAATGTTTGGCCCCCACACACAAAAATACAAATAAGAAAGTGAAGTGATAAATGTGCTAATTAGTTTGATTTAATCATTTCATCATGTATGCATCTGTCAAAACATCACATTGTACTCCAGAAATAGATACAATTATTATTTAAACATAAATAAAACAAAATAATACTTTTATTTAATAATAAATGACTTAATAAAAATAATTTTACAGAAAAGGTAAGATTTCAGATTCTTCAGCCTCATTCTGTTACCAGAAAGGGGTCCTGATCCAGAGCCCAGGAGAGGGCTCTTGGCTCTCACGTGAGGAAGAATTCAAGGCGAATCCATACAGCAAAGTGAAAGTGAAAGGAAATTTTGTAGGAAAGTAAGGGAATAAAAGAATGGTGGCCAGATGCGGTGGCTCACGCCTGTAGTCCCAGCACTTTGGGAGACCGAGACGGGCGGATCACGAGGTCAGGAGATCGAGACCATCCTGGCTAACGCGGTGAAACCCCGTCTCTACTAAAAATACAAAAACAAAAAATGAGCCTGGCGTGGTGGCGGGTGCCTGTAGTCCCAGCTACTCGGGAGGCTGAGGCAGGAGAATGACGCAAACCCAGGAGGCAGAGCTTGCAGTGAGCCGAGATGGCGCCACTGCACTCCAGCCTGGGCCACAGAGCCAGGCTCCATCTCAAAAAAAAAAAAACAACAACAAATGGCTACTCCACAGACAGAGCAGCCCCCCGAGGGCTGCTGGTTGCCCATTTTTACGGTTATTTCTTGATGATATGCTAAACAAGGGGTGGATTATTCATGCCTCCTGTTTTTAGACCATAGAGGGTAACTTCCTGATGTTACCATGGCATTTGTAAACTGTCATGGCGCTGGTGGGAGTGTAGCCGTGAGGACAATCAGTGATCACTCTCATCACCATCTTGGTTTTGGTAGGATTTGGCCGGCTTCTTTACTGCAACTTGTTTTATCACCGAGGTCTTTATGACCTGTATCTTGTGTCAACCTCCTGTCTCATCCTGTGACTTAGAATGCCTTAACTGTCTGGGAATGCAGCCCAGTAGGTCTCAGTCTCATTTTAGCCAGCCCCTATTCAAGATGGAGTTGCTCTGGTTCAAATGCTTCTGACAATTCTACCTCCTGTAAGTTATGAGACTGTGAATAATTTGCTCATCCTGCTTGATGCTGTATTTTTTATATATAAAGTGATATCATTTTAAAGAAACTTGCTGGCAGATTGGATGAAATTAGGTATAAGAAAATGTTTTTATAAAAAATCTGTAATGTGTTATAAAGTACCATTGACATGTAAAGTGCTAAGCCCACCTAAGTATTCTATCAAGTAAACCGGAGAATCTGAAGATTTATGTATACACAATTTAAAGCAAGTACTTATTCAGAATATTATGTGTGCAACATACTGTGATGGCCATATTTAAACACAAAGTGGTTAAGTCCCCTAAAAAGTATATTACCTAGATGAAATCTACAAATGTATTATAAGAATGGCAGGAATAAAACCAGTTTATCCATTCCTATCGATTGGTAATGGGACAAACAGAAAAACATTCTTGTTAGATTAACACTGGACTAAAACAAAGTTCAAGTTTGATATATGCCCCTCTATAAGATTTTATATACCGGCAGTGAGGTTTTGGTATTTTTTTTCCTGTGTGATTAGTCTTCTTGGCAAAATCCCAAAATTATTTTATAGGTCTTCAAATATGTTTCACCCCCCTTCAAATAACTTACTGTTTCAGCTTTTTACCAATGATCAGCTTTTCACAAACCTCTTACAATATTTTTGCAAAGTATAATATTGTTGTGTAAATCACAGCAAACTAGACTTCTATTTGACAAACCCCATAGACAGTGGTGGTTCCAGAAGACTATAATAACCTTATTTTTAATGTACTGTGTTTCTGTTTAGATATGTTTAGGTATGGAAATACCTACCACTGTGTTCAATTGTCTCCAGTATTCACTACAGTCACCTGCTGTACAGCTATGTAGCCCAAGTGTGTAGTAACCTAGACCATCTAGGTTTGATATTCACACAGTGATGAAATCGCCTCACGATACATTTGTCAGAATGTAACTCTGTAGATAAACAATGCATGACTGTATTTTAGATGCTTCTACTTATCAGCTGATATTGGAGGGGAAAACATTGAAGGATATTCTGATCTTTGAGGATGTTGGCAGGTGAGAGGGATACTGTTTCTCATTTGCCTCCAAGTTGCACAACTCCATGGATAAGACCCATAAGTCTATATTTGCCAGTCTTCTTGCAAGGTTTTCAAAAACTCACCATCCTAATTTAAAGTTGACTGAGCTGCAAGCCTTTTCAAAGGTGTGTCTTCTCCAAAATTGACTATGATGAAAACTGCCACCCTATTCATTCATTTATTGTTATCCTGTCTCCTTTTTTGGTTTTCGCCTCTTTTAGGAGTCTGTCTCTTCTTTGCCATCAGTCCTCTGAGGGTAGGAATCTGCCTCACATATTTCGATTTCCCCATGGCCTTTCACTTAATAGATGTTCAATAAATTGCTTCATAAATAAATGAACAGAGGAGGGAAAGAATAAGGGAATAGGAAACGACCTGAGGAAAAAAGTGAAACAAATTTGTTGAAAGTTCTTTTGCTTTCCACGCAACTATATAACAATTATTCATACACTTAATCTCTACTGATTTCAGAGATATTCTCATAAATGAAAAACGCAATTTGATCAATGCTTACCCAGGGAAATCAAAAAAGAAAGATTGTTCTTTCCTTACCTAACCTTGGCTATAAATAGATAATTATTACTTTGTCACAGAATTTGGGCTATTTCTACTGTTGGGGAAAACTTCAATGCAGTTCCTTTCACAGGCAGCAGAGTCATGATAAAGTAGCCCTTTAAGGCAGTCATTTCTTTTCTCTTCAACAACCCAAAATGTCTGCTCAAAAAACAGACTTTGGAAAAATCTAAAATGCAAGTTCCACATTTCCAGCTATTCACAGTTGAATTAATAAGCTTGGTCCAGTGAACTACAGTGCAGTAGATGGAAATCATTTACATTAACTTTGTTACTCTCTGGTAGAAAATAATGTGCCTCAATCCACATCACTATAAAAGGAGCCAGATCAGATTCGTTGTTCACATAAAAAGCTAAAAACCAACACACAAGCCATAATGCTAGTGTGCATATTCTGAGTAAGCAAATCAGGAGCTAATCTCACAATGCTTTGAGCTTCTTGAGTAGTTTCTTTTGCATAGTTGTAGGTATACAGGGCAATGAACAATGAGAGGTTATTTGCTGATTAACTGACCTCTGAGATTTACCCAGAGGGCAGTCTCTGCTTTTGTTTTCAAAGTTAATGTGTCAATGTCCTCTAGCCAAAGCCCACCAAGAACACACAGGTACTTGAAAAAGTTGGGTTTATTACTTGGTTCAACAAGAGAGAGCAATCAACTTGGGTGTAGTTAGGATGTCATCGGATCCGAATCCCCAGAACCTAGAGGTATGTGACTGCATGGGGAAAGGCACTGTGCAGATAAGATGTAGAAAGGACTTGAGATGGAAGATCACCCTGAGTTATCTGGTTGTGCCCAATGTAATCACAAGAATCCTTATGAAAGGGAGATAAAGAGAGGTTTGGACACACATGGACAGGAGAAGGTAATGTCAACATGGAGCAGAGAGAGTTACAGATGCTGGCCTTGAAGACTGGAGCGATGGAGCCACAAACTGTCCTCCCCTAGAGCCTCCAGAGGTCAAATACCCTGGGACTTATTCTGGCCGCACTTGCAGTAGGCTGGAAATACTGTTAAAATGTGTATCTATACCTCTATATATACACACACATATATATTAAATACATGTATATTTATAAATATATAAATATTTTATGTAATATGAATAATGTATAATATAATATAAAAATATATAATATAATCTGTATTAATTATAATCTTGTATATTTATATATGAATAAAAATGTATAGATATATTAATATTTAGATACAATTTGTGTTATATAAATATGTATTAATGTATATGTTAATATGAATACATTTATATTTTAGATATTTCTATAAATATAAGTCTATATTTATTATATAAATGTAAGTATATATTTTTATATATCTCTTTTATTCCAATGAATTTATTGCAGTAAAAGTTTCGCTTTCATTGCAATAAAGCACATATAATATACAGCTTACCATTTTAACCATTGTAAAGTATATAGTTCAGTGGCATTAAGGATATTCACAAAATCGCTCAACCACCACCTCTATCTAGTCCCAGAACACTTTCATTACCCAAAAAGGAGCCACTTGCCAGTTCCCCTTCCCAGCCCCTGGCAACCTCCAATCAGCTTTCTGTTCACATCAAAAAATGAAAACCAAGACACAAACCAAAACCCAACTGTGAGTTCTGTGTAAGTCAATCAGGAATTTATTTCACAAGGCTTTGAACTTCTTAAGTAGTTTCTTTTACATAGGTATAGAGGGCAATGAAAAATAAGAAAATAAGGACGTGGTGTCTCACACCTGTGATTCCAGCACTTTGAGATGCTGAGGTGGGTGGAGCTCTTGAGGTCAGGAGTTCAAGACCAGCCTGACCAACATGGTGAAACCCCATCTCTACTAAAAAAAGAATACAAAAAATTAGCTGGGCCTGGTGGTGCACGCCTGTAATCCCAGCTACTTAGGAGGTTGACGCAGGAGAATCACTTGAAACCCAGGAGGCGGAGGCGGAGGTGGAGGTTGAGGTGAGTAGAGATTGCGCCACTGCACTCCAGCCTCGGCAACAGAGCCAGACTCCTTCTAAAAAAAGAAAATGAAATGAAGGCATAGAGGGCAATGAAAAACATGTACGTGTGTGTGTATATATATATATATGTTTGTATTTTTTATGATAAATGCTTTTTATTACATAATATTTAGTAGTCATGCTCAATCAGCAAGGTCAACAGAAACTTGTAAAGGTTCTGCTAAGTAATCTTGCACACTAATCCGTACACATTTTTCAGTGCAGTAACATTAAAATAATCCTTAAATCCTTTATTTATACAGTTCTGCAAACTGGGGAATAAATACAGCCATGAACACACAAGAAGTTATTTTCTTAAAGCCAGTAAGACTAACAGAGACTAAAATGTATTGATAAGCCAAAGACTGACCCTGATCCTAATAGCATGAAACTCAAAGTAGCTCTTGGTTAGAAAAGTGCGGTGGAGGGTACGGCAAAGTGACACTCTATGTTCTCCTCCGTCGTCTATCCTTATTTTGGGCCTTTCATATAACTGGAACAATGTCATACGTGGCCTTTGTGTCTTTCTTCTTTCACTGACCATGATGCTTTCAAGGTCCTTTCAGACCAGGGAAACCTTATCTATCACTGATGAGCATGGAAAGTGACATGGTACAGGTGCTGTGGAAGACAACTTGAAGATCCCTCAACGAGACAAACACAGAATAACTGTATGACCCCAGAAACATTCCTATTTTACTATGTGTTTTTCCTGGGAACACTCTCTAACAAATTTTCTATGAACCTCTGTTCTGAATATGCTTCTAGGGAACGCAAAGCAAACACCAACGCCAATGCACCCACTGAATTATGCAAAAAAAAAAAAAAAAAAAAAAAAAAAATCACATTGCTAACTGTCAGAAACTCTCCACAAAGGGTGTAGCTAAAGCTTTCCAACTGTGCTCATCCTATGGTTGCAAAAATTCAAAAAATAACAGACATTTTGTTGATCAGTGAGTATAGAGATCTAAAAAGAAGATACACCATGTCATGCTGTCATAGGGCAATTCTCACCCCATACATCACAACTTCCAAAATGTTCTGATGTTTCTTTTCTTTTTTGAGACCGAGTCTCGCTCTGTCACCAGGCAGGAGTGCAGTGGCGCGATCTCAGCTCACTGCCAGATCCGCCTCCTGAGTGCAAGCGATTCTCCTGCCTCAGCCTCCCGAGTAGCTGGGACTACAGGCACGTGCCGCCACGCTCAGCTAATTTTTGTATTTTTAGTAGAGACGTGGTTTCACCATGTTGGCCAGAATGATCTCGATCTCTTGGTCAGAATGATCTCGATCTCTTGACCTCATGATCCATCCGCCTTGGCCTCCCAAAGTGCTGGGATTAGAGGCGTGAGCCACGGCACCAGGCCTGATGTTTCTTATCTCATTGTTGAAGCTAAGCCATCCTTCACGTCGCACTTTTAATACAAATCACTGCTTAGTTTGATTTCTCTTCTTCCTGTATTGAATGAGAATTCCTCAAATGTCTACATGCCTATTGCAATGCTTGCTGCGGGTTTTTAAAGACCTATCCTTATATACCCTTGTGACATTTCATGGCATAAAACGTACATTTAAAAATAAATACATATATTTTTTTAAATAAATGGGTATATATTTTGAAAATAATTATACTTTTAAAAGATAAGTATAAACATTAAAAAATAAATACATATATTTTAAAAGTAAATATATTTTAAATATATACATTTTAAAATAAATATATCTTAAAATATATATTTAAATATATATTTTATAAATAAATATATAATAGATATGTTTTTAAATATATATATTTAAATATACATTTTATAAATAAATATATGTATAAAAATATATTTAAATATATATATATTTTTAAAATAAATAAATATATTTTGAAAATGTTGATGATTATAAAAATGTTCTTGGGCCTAGATAGAGGAGCTGGTTGCAGGACATTGTGAATGTACTAAATGCCACTTAATTGTATACTTTGAAATGGTTAAAATTTTAAATTGTGTGTTGTGTGTATTTTATTGCAATGAAAGACAAGGATACACACAAACACTTAAATATTTTTAAAATAAATTTCAGCAATATAACAAAGATATATAATTATATCTGTATTATGTCTGTTTTATATATAAATAATGTCTATTTATACAATATAAATTGTATAAATATAATTATACAATATAAATATATAACATACAAATAAGTAATATATCTAATATATAGTATACATTAGATATATACATACACATGTATGTATATATGTGTGTATTTAGTAGTATATACATACACACACACAGGGAGGGAGAGTGATAAAGTGTTAAATCAACAGAAGACAAGTAAGGTAGCATATAATGCCTGATACCAAATATGTAACTCATTTCTCTCTGTTCAAAGAAAGAAGAAAATTAGACAACAGAGCGATGCCTCCAGACATTAAAAGTGATTATTTTAAGGTGTTAAGTTCATGAATGTTTTCTTTTGTTAAAAAAATTTTCTTGACTTGGTAGTTATTCGGGTTATGAATACAGAAGTTTGAATTGAACTGGAGCTCCTTGTGGATAAGAAATATTGACTGCTGGAAAAGCAAATCCAATAAGACTGCGTTCGGTTGACACCTCTCACAGAGAGTACAGATATGCCCCAAGTCTTGGTAAACCTATAGGATTTTATTTGAAACTTGGCAACACATGCTGAAATACACAATCATATTTATTTCTGGAGAAACATGTATGATCAGGAAGTATCATCTCAAGAAAATTTTAGTAATAACTTAGAGATTCTTAACCCAGAGCAATAATGAAAAATATAAAATGAAAACTACCTGAAAATACATAAGGACATTTAATGTGGACATACCTTTATATATTCCAACTGATTGCTTGTAAAATCAGAATCATGTGAGGGTTGAGGTTTGATCTCAAATCATTGGGTGTAACCTCATTTAAAATCTAATTTAAAAATCAGGGAATACATAGCAAAACAGGTTTTGAAAACATACTGGCTTGAATTAATGTCCTTGAGATGAATATACCTTTCTTTGAACTAATTGTAACATTTCAAGATTTTGCTTAACGACGTGTCCCTTAAAACTCAAGGGCCAGTTTATGCATAATGCAAAAAATAGATACAATACAAGAGAGAATGAAATTGGAACTGCAAAAGAATGAGAAATTTGGAAAAGATTAGCCTTGTGTCCTTGAAGTGTCCTGGAAATTCTTGGGTATGTACGAATCCTAGCGCTCCCCTGTAAAAGCATTAACTGAACCACTAATTAAACCTAGGATGATTAAACTCATGTTTCCATGAATTAGCCTTTATAATAGCAGGCCTTCCGACTAGGTTAAGCAGAAATGAATTTATTACCTTGTGGTTGTTAGTTAATGGAATTTGTGAGCACTTTAAAAGTTAATATGGATGTTTCAAAACCAAAAGTGACCCAGGCAGGAGAAATATCCAAGCCAAATGCAGAACTGTCCCCATAAAAACCCCTACTAAGAGACTCAAGTCACAGAACCCCTGGCCAATTACAGCTATCATCACTCAGATCTCACTCTGATGTAGCTGTCTGACATCACTTAACCACAATCAAGATCCTAACTCAAGTAAAAATGGGGGAAAATACAGTCTTTAGTGATCACCTTCTACTATACATGCAGACTTCCCAGGGCTGAAGTGACATGGAAAGACACAGTATTTCATAAAAACATTCCCATAAAGAAATTCAACAATACATCCATAGAAGAGGGAAAAAAAAAAAGTTAATTTAATTTCAGTAACTTCAGTAAGAACCTGTTAAATATTAAT
Organism: Macaca nemestrina; assembly: GCF_043159975.1. NCBI lineage: Eukaryota > Metazoa > Chordata > Mammalia > Primates > Cercopithecidae > Macaca > Macaca nemestrina. Next base: position 156,401,082 of record NC_092145.1, read on the forward strand.
CACAATGGGTGTGAATTTCAACTGTGTTCTATGAGAAATACATGTAAATCCTAATAATATATGTCTTAGTCAGTTCACGTTGCTATAACAGGATACCATAGACTTGGCAGCTTAAACAACAGACTTATATTTCTCACAGTTCTGAAGGCTGCAAATTCAAGATTAAGGAACCAGTAGATTCAATGTTGGGTGAGGGCTCACTTTCTGGTTTGCAGATGGCCACCTTCTTACTGTTCCCTCACATGGAAGTGAAAAGAAGTTCTGGTGTCTCTTCCTCTTCTTATAACGCATTAATCCCAATATGATGTTCCATTTTCATGACTTAATCTAAACATAATTACCTCCCAAAGACCCCACCTCCTAGTACCATGCCATTAGAGATAAGGGCTTCAACATAGGTTTTGAAGAAACAGAAACCTTCATCCATAGCAAAATGTATTAAATATTTATGAAAATGTGTAATAATTCTTGCAGATACACTATCAAATAAAACTGAAGGACAGTATAGCCTTGTGGCTTTTAAGAAATATATAGACATAATGACACAAGGCACATTCTCAAATAAGATTGGTCCTGCAAAATTCTACTGCTATTTAATTTGCAATGAGAAGATAAATTCCATCAAGGGGAAAAAATCAATAGCAGAATCTACAGCAATTTAAAAAGATTAAGGTTTTATCAAAAGTACAAAAGTGACTGCATTTTAAAAAAGTAATCAGCTTGTGATTCCAGCAAGTGGGTTTAACTGGCAAGAATTAGCAATTTGGGGAAGAAACAATCTTTGTTTTGCACAGATTACAGCAGGAATACAGAAAAAGAAATGGTAACAATATAAAATAGATTGAGAATAGGCATATTACAAATTAGTCTGAAAATACCCATTCACTCACTCAAAGCAACATATATTTATTGATCAGTATTTATTTATAATTGCCATATAAAGATAGTAAAAATGGATATATCAATATAGACCTCATGCACTCTTAAGGAAATAATAGCAAAATAGGAACATTTTCTGTGATGGTGGAGGGAATTTTAAAGCCCCTTGGAGTTCATTTTGTTTTATTAGTGGAGCTGTTACAGAGAAATAGAACATTCATCAAATAGTCAATCAATCAAATAAAATCACCTGATTATCCAAGATGCTACCTAAAACTCCAAAACAATGTGGAAGAGGGATTATAGTTAATCACAAAAGATTTCCTAAAGGCTCTAAGTAAATGCTGAAATCATTTGTTATATAGGGCTGTCCAACACAGTTCCCACATGCAAACATGGGAGAGGAGAGACAATGAACAAAGGTCAGGTGAGTGGATTTTATATTCCAGTGTAGATTATATTGAAGTTGTACAGGGCTTGGAATACTAGAAAATATTCGCTGAATGACAGAAGGTGATTTTTAGAGATTGGCATGTTAGGAACAGAAAAGAAGAAGGCAATACAACTTTTGTAATGAAGATTCATGGTTTGGCCATAGCAGGGAGAGATGGAGGAAGGATGAAAGCAAGTTTCCTAAGGAGAAGAAGCATAGGAACTCAGGGGTACTGCCAAAAATAAAGATGAGGGCCGTGCTAGTTGTAATGATAATAAGCAAAGAGTTGAATCATTCAAACACTTAGTACAAAGAGTTGGGTGGAGACAGACAATTATAGCATGGGCGTTTGTGCTACAGAATGAAAATTGGGTGCTTTCAAGTACAGAGAGGAAAATGGATATGTAGCAGCTCAAATAAACAAAGAAGACATGCTCATTCAGCCTCATAGAATGAGAGATGAGAAAGAAACATGATATGTCTCTTCCTAAATTACCCCAAAGCTGACGCACAATTGCAGAAGGATGTCCTTATTCCTCTGCAAGGATCCCAGAGGGTGGAGGCAACAGTGTTTTCCCAAGGAACAGGGCTTCCGCAGACATTTGTTGGCCTTTATAGTTCAGGAAATAACATACACGAGTTTGTGTACTTAATTATCAGGTATCACACATTGATCGTATATGGACCACAGGTTTGAATTCCAGAATTGTCATAAAGAAAAGCAAGTTAGGTTCTGTTTCTCGTTGACATGTTACATGCTCCAGTCAAATGAAAGCTGTCAAACTCAAGCACAATCTCTGCATTGAGAAACATTTGGAGATTATATTTAACAGTTTGAATATTCTGAGAGGTAAACAGGAAGTGATCTTATTATTCATCAATAGAGGAACCAATAGTCTGTGCGACCAAGAGATCCTGTCTCTAAGAAAATTAGTCAGGGCTGGGTGCGGTGGGTCACACCTGTGATCCTAGCACTTTAGGAGGCTGAGGCAGGCGGATTGCCTGAGCTCAGGAGTTTGAGACCATCCTGGGCAATATGGTGAAACCTCATCTCTACTAAAATACAAAAAAAAAAAAAAATTAGCCAGACGTAGTGGTGGGTTCCTGTAGTTCCAGCTACTTGGGAGGCTGAGGCATGAGAATCACTTGAACCTGGGAGGCAGAGGTTGCAGTGAGCCAAGATTGCACCACTGAACTCCAGCCTGGACAGAGAGAGACTCTGTCTCTAAAAACAAAACAAAACAAAAAAACAAAAAACAGTTAGCCAGATGTGGTGATATGTACTTATAGTCTCAGCTAGTTGGGAGGCTGAGGCTGGAGGATCACCCTATCCCAGGAGGTTGAGGCTGCAGCGAGCTATGACAATGCCACTGCACTCCAGCCTGGGCAACAGAGCAAGGCCCTGTCTCAGAAAAAAAAAAAAATAAATGGAGGAATAAATAAAGTACTTATTGTTTAATAATATAGAGACTTATCAAGCAATGGTTGATATATATATGTACACATGTGGATATATATGCATGTGGATATATATGAATATATGTGGATATATATCATATATATAGTCCAAAAGGTTACAATGAAGCATAGAGAGAAAACTAATATATCACACTTGATACTGGCATTGCATATCAAGTAGGGGAAATGGTCAAATTAAGTAATGGTGCTGAGAAATTTAGTTTTTCACATAAAAACATAAATAAATGAAAATATGCATGTCACTTAGGTTTCTGTAAGTACTCTCTATGATGTCAGTACAATGGTGAAACTGCCTAGTGATGCATTTCTCAGAGTGTATCCCCCTTATTAAGCAATGTATGCCTTTCTGTAAATACATACGCTCTTTGATTTATGATGGGGCTATGTTCTGATAAACCTATCGTAATTTGAAAATACTGTGTTGAAAATGCATTGAATACATCTGACCTACTGAACATCATGGCTTAGGCCAGCCTACCTTAAAATGTGCTCAGAACAATCACATTAGCCTACAGTTGAGCAAAACCATCTCGCAACACAGTTCACTGTGGAGTAAGGTCGCTTACCCTCATGATCTCAGGGCTCACTGGGAGCTGTGGCTCCCTGCTGTTGTCCAGCATCTGGAGAGAATGTCCTACCGAGTATTGCTAGCCCCAGAAAAGATCAGCACTGAAAATTTTAAGTACAGTTTCCCCTGAATAGAATCATTTTTACACCATCATAAAGTCAAAACACTGTAATTTGGAGAAACTCTGTGTGTGTATAAGCACACACACACACAAACACACATTCACATCTCAACATGAATATACCTGAAAAACCTAATGTTAAGTTTTAAAAACAAGTTATATAAGATATGTGTGGGTTGATAAAACTTATGGAAGATTTAAAAACAAAATATACTTGAGGCCAGGAGTTTGAAACCAGCCTAGGCAACATTGAAAAACTCCATCTCTACTAAAAATACAAAAAATATTAACTGGACGTGGTGGCACAGGGCTGTAATTCCAGCTACTTAGGAGGCTGAGGCATGAGATTCATTTGAGCCTGGGAGGCAGAGGTTGCAGTGAGCTGAGATCATGCCACTGCACTCCAGCCTGGGTGACAGAGTGAGACTCTGTCTCAAAAAATAACAAACAAAAACAAAACAAAAACAATATGTTTGTGTGTGTGTGTGTATACATATATACGGTTTCATAAGATTATAATAAATATTATATGTTTTAGTTTTTGGACTTACATAGAACTATAGAATAATTTACAATTGGAAGTAAGTATATATCCAAATGCCTAGAAAAGCCATAGATAGAAATGAGTGAAATATATATATATACACACACACACACACACACACTAGATATATAGAAAGAGATAGTCTACATACATGTGATATATAACATATGTATATCTTACATGCACATATATACATATAAATACACATACATATGAGAGAGAGAGAGAAGAAAGAGATGGGGCCAGAGACCTGGGTTCTGTCCAAGGCAAATGATGGAAGCCACCATGATGTGAAATACATACCTTTGTTGTACAAAGCCACTCAAAATTTACAGTATATAAATAAATGCAACTGCTATTTACTACAACTTCATACAGTTCTACGTGTTTGAAAAATGCAGTAATGTCCTGGGTCCTTTTATATTGATTTCAATAATTTTGAGTAAATTCCCAGAACTTAAGATACAGTAAAACTCAACATTAAAATGTAAGTATATTCTAAAACAAAGCAACATTTTTTCTACTGAAGTATTCGAGCAGACCATTGAGTTTTCCTAATAGCCATGTGGCCTGAAAGTATCCATATATCACTATTATTATCAAAATGTGAAATACTTTTGCAATATGTGCCATGCCATGATAGATTAGTCATGGTAAATAAGTTACTTATCAATCTCAGTAGAAGAAAACAAGGTTAGAAAAAAAAAAAAAAAACTGGAAATTTTCTCCTGAAGTCGTGAGTACTAGATTTTAAAAGAAAATATAATGAAATAAAAATAGATCAGCTTTTAGAATCTACACAATATATGTCAGTGGATTTATTCAATAAGTTTATATTTTCTTTAGTGGCATGTGATTTTCTGATGATAGGCCAACTTCTGGTTGAAATGCCAAATCTTGTAACATCTTAGTAAACACTGAAAAGATAAACAAAAACTCATTTAAAATTGAAAGCGCTCATGTATTCATATGCTCAGGAGATTTTTTAAAATGAAGAGGAGAGTTATGCATTTAAGGATACTTTAAGGGGTAATTATTTTCTAAACCTTTATTTCTCTCCTGCCCCCATTTAATGAAGAAATAAGTCCTGTCCTTGAAGCTTGATGTTCTCATGAATATTCTTCAACAATTAGCCACTGGGGACCCCTTAAATTGAGAATTCTATAAACAGTACTTGAAATTACATATTCAAACAGTACAACCACTAATTCTTTTAATTGTTTATATTGACCTTCCTTTTCCAAGAAAATCATTCTCCCATAGAAAGTACAACATAATCTTTCCCAGACTAAAGAAGAGTCAATTAGATTTAATTTGTTCAATCAGAGATGATAAACAGATTACAATTTGCCTTACAAAAGGAAAGGCAACATTATAGTGACTTTTGGTGGTGTTATAAAACATCCTATTGAATTGCAGTTGAGGGAAAAGATCAATGTGCAAGTATAGCATAATTGTTTTACTTAAAAGTGTAATTTTTCACATGGATACTTTTGGCCACTTCTAAACTCAAGAAATGACATGATAATCTATTCACAATCAACAAATATTTACAACATAGAGAAGTTGAACTCAATATTTTTTCATTGTTTCTAATTAGACAGTTGTAAACCAATAACCACACCCACAATAAAATTAGCATTTTGGGAAGATGTAATGCTAGGAAGCCGGTAATGTACCTAATAAGTGAGTCACTTTGAAGAATGACAAACTCTGTCAATTTCAAAGCCATATTTATATTTTTAAATGTTCTTCATTCCATTGGCTTGCAGAAGGGATTGATATCTTTAAAACATAGATTTTCACTTTGGGAGGCCAAGATGTGAGGATTGCTTGAGTCCAGGAGTTTGAAAGAAGCCTGGGCAACATGACAAAATCTTATCTCTACAAAAAATACAAAAATTAGCTGTTTTGGTGGCATAGACCTGCAGTCTCAGCTCTTTGGGAGGCTGAGGTGGGAGGATTGCTTGAGCCTGGGAGGTGGAAGCTGGAGTGAGCTATGATTGCACCACTGCATGCCAGCCTGGACAATAGAGCAAGACCTTCTCTCAAAAAAAAAAAAAAAACAAGAAAAACAGCTAATCAACAAACTATGTATCTGCTCATTGGTTTATAATGGGGATTCAAAGTATTATTCATTATCATGTTGAATGAAAAGAATCAGTGTCACACAGGAAAAATTGGAGAAAAAGAAACCAGTACATGAAAAATTAGTCACCCATTCTCCAAAATTATTCACAATATATCCTAAAGGGATAGAACAGAGGGAAAAACTTCAAAGGCACTCATATTGAGTTTGCATCCTTTTTGCATACACTCTGTGATCTAGAATGAAATAGGATATTTTTAAGGAACTGGCTTTCTTGAAAATACACATTCAATATATGTTGAAATTTCACAGGTAATAGGTGGACATTTAGGACATACCATTGACTGGAGATGTATGTTTGCAATACTAGCCTGTTGATGCCAACTTAAACAATTTAAAAACTTCTACAGTGCTTGGAGAAATTAAATGCTGGTGTACTCTTATTCTTAGATAAATACTTGACCATATGGAGTTAATATAAAGTCGCTTGAACCCGGGAGGCGGAGGTTGCAGTGAGCCAAGATCGTGCCACCACACTCCAGGCTGGGTGACAGAGTGAGACTCCGTCCCAAAAACAACAACAACAACAACAACAACAAAACATCTTCCTAGGCTATCAAATCCTTAATAGTAACATCACTGTTTGCTAACATTTTGGAGGCAATATAAGAAAGACAATCTGCAAGAAATCAACCGTTTATAAATATGTTTAATCTATTTGAAAGGCAGTGAGATTGCATCATGCACTAATCACACAATCCTAAAATCCCACTTCTAAGTGTCTATCAAAGAAACATAAAAACGTATGCCTACAACAACTTGTACATGAATTCAAAGCAGCTTTATTCACAATATTAAAAACACACACAAAACACTAAAAACAAACCATAGATTCATCAACTAATGAATGAATAAACATTTATCCATTTCACGCAACGAAAACTCTTCAGCATATCAAAAGCAAAAAAAATTAATAAATACGACAACATAGATAAATCTTAAAAAAAACACTATGCTACGTGAAAGAAATCAGACCCAAAAGTACGCGTACATGCAAGATGCTATATATATGAAATTCTAGAAAAGGCAAAACTAGAGGAATGGGAAATGGATCTGGGCTTGTCTGGGGCAGGGAGTTATGAAAAAGGATTGATGGCAAGGAGAATAAAGCAACGTCGTAGGATGCTTCAGCTGGTGTGCCTTGTTTGGCAGGGGTTACACAGAATAATAAAATTAACAGAACTCATAAAATTTACACTTTAAAAGGTGTTGTATGTAAATTGTGCCTCAGTAAAGCTGGAAACTGTACTATAAAGCTGAAAAGTGTATATTTTACATGAAACTTTCATGTTTAACTTTGCATTTTAATTATCTATTTGTTTATCCATCTACCCACTTTATCTATAAGCTCTCTATTTACCTATCCATCTATCTATATATGTATCTATCAGCCTATCATCTATCTATCTAAATTATCTGTCTATCTATCATACATCCATGATCCGCTATCTACCTATCCATCATCCATCCATTCATTATGTATGTGTTTATGTACCTATGTGTCTATTTCTCTATTCATCCATTATCTCTTTATACTATCTAGCTAGCTATCATCTATCCATCATCTATTTATCCAACATCTATTTATCTATCTACCATCCATCCATTTATCTGTGTATCTATCTATCCATCATTCACCCATTTACTATTCATCTATGTCTATCATCTATCTATCTCTTTATCTCTCTATGTATCTATCTATTCTATAATGTACCCATGAGCCATCTATTTATCTATCTGTCATGCATTCATTATGTATGTATGTATGTATGTATGTATGTATGTGTTTATATAAGTATGTGTCTATCTCTCTATTCATCCATTATCTATCTACCATACATCCATATATTTATTTAGCTATTCATTCATCATTTGTCCATTATCTATCTATCTATCTATCTATCTATCTATCTATCTATCTATCTATCTATCTATCTATCTATCTGTCTATCCATCCATCTAGCTGTCTACCTAACCTATAATCTATCTATCTATCTATCTATCTATCTATCTATCTATCATCTATCCATCAATCATCTATCCATCATGTCTATCCATCAGTCTATCCATCCATCTAGCTATTCATCTATCTAATCTATCATCTATCTATCTACTATCTATCTGTCAATCATCTATCCATCCATCCACCTGTCCATCTATCCATCCACCTATCCATCTATCTAATTTACCTTCTGTGTATCTAATCTATCTATCTATCTATCTATCTATCTATCTATCTATCTATCTATCTATTTATCTATCTATCTATCTATTTTTCACTCTGACCTAAGTGTCATCCATGATACATAGAATGATTCTGCTCTACCCCTATAATGAAAAAAATCAGGTTTGCAGTCAAGAACCGGGGTAATCTTGCCTCCAACTTCTATTTAACCTCCTTCTCCCCTACAAAAGGAGACTCAGTCACCTCTTTGGTATGTCCAATTAGCTTTCTAAGTGTTTTCTACAACCTGTCTTCATATGATAGACTTCAAATAAAAATTGAGTCTCGTCACTACCTGGAAGGTTGGATTATTCACAAGGACCTATTTTCCATGCAGGACTTATCTTTTCCATCTTGCTCTTCTCCCTCTTTGACCACGTATGAGCCTTTTAACTGAGCTATACCATGTATATCTATCCAATTTAGCTTATTTCTCTTTTACATATGAGAAAGTGGGTTCGAGGAGATTAAGAAACATATCTACATAATGAGTGAAGGTCAGATTCAACTAAATTGAAACACTGTGCTTTGCCCAACACAATAAAGTGGGAAGTAGAATACCATGTCTTACATAGCCCATGTCTGCAGTAAAATGCATTGTGTTCATTTTATACCCAGTTCTGGATATTGCTAGCATTTTATTGTGTCAAAGTCTATCACTGATATTTCCTTATAGCATCTTCTCTTTAAAAATGCATCATATTTTCACCTAAAATATGAAAAAGTGCTATTAAAAATTTATGTTATTATGGAGTAAAATTTTATTTTATGCTCAAGCTCTGTTGGCCTTACCATAACTATCTAGGTGCTTTTGTCACATAGTGCATGGGGTTTTCCTGTTCAATTTTTAAGCCTGTTGGTAGGAAACCTCATTTCTATAAGAAATCAAGGGTAATAACCCCATTTTATAAATTTTCATCACAACCCATGTTCTGTTCAGGTAATCTGAATCAAATTGCATAGATACGACATAAATCTTACAACCTAAGAGATATATTTAACAAAATAAACAGTCTAATTTTTCTATATTGATCTATTTCTTTCCACAAATAAGATTTAAGTGAACATGCAAATTTAACTGAACATGGACGAAAACTTGAATTGATAATCTTAAATAACACTAATGCTTCTTGCATATTCTGATATACCTAGAGGAGAAAATTCCTCAAAATCTTTCTTTTTAAAGAAATCTTTCCTTTATTTTAAAGAAATCTTTTAAAAAACTTTTATTTTATTATAAATTATCTAATTATAATTGTATATATTTATAGGGTAAAGAGTGATGTTATGATATATGTATAAAATGTAGAATGCTTAAAATCAAACTGAATAACATAGGCATTATATCAAATACTTTTTCTTTGTGTGGTGACAACACAGGAAATGTACTCTCTTGCAATTTTGAAATATACATAATATACTGTTGGTGAGCATGTAAACTTCACAGGCATTATGGAAAGCCACATGGAGGTTTCTCAAAAACCTAAAAATAGAATTACTATATGATCCAACAACCCCACATCTAGGTATATATCCAAAGGACCTGAAATCAATATGTCACATAGCTATCTACACTCAAAATCTTTGTCCTCATAGACCTAAATTTAACTATTGGTATTTAATATTGTCCTAGTCCATTTGGGCTGTGTGATGGTAATTAATTGTCAACTTGATTGGATTGAAGGATGTAAAGTACTGATTCTGGGTATCTCTGAGTGTTGCCAGAAGAAATTAACATTTGAGTCAGTGCACTGGAAAACGAGGACTTACTCTCAGGAAGACCTGCCCACAATCTGGGTAGGCACCATCCAATTGGCTGCCAGCTTGGCTCGAAAAAGCAGTCAGAAGAAGGTGGAAGAACCTGACTTGCTGAGTCTTCCAGCCTTCATATTTCTCCTGTGCTGGGTGCTTCCTGCCCTCAAACATCGGACTCCATGTTCTTTGGCTTTTGGACTCCTGGACTTACACCAGTGGTTTCCCAGGGGCTCTCAGGCCTTCAGTCACAGACTAAAAGACTGCGCTGTCGGCTTCCCTGCTTTTGGTGCTTGGACTGAGCCGCTACTGGCTTCCTTGCTCCTCAACTTGCAGAAGGCCTATCATGGGACTTCACCTTGTGATCGTGTGAGTCAATACTCCTTAATAAAATCTCTTTAATATATATATCTATCCTATTAGTTCTGTCCCTCTGGAGAACCCTGACTAATACAGGCTGCTATTACAAAATATCATAAACTGGGTAGTTCATGAAAAACAGACATTTATTTCTGACAGTTCTGTTGCCTGAAAAGTTCAAGACCAGGGTGTCAGCATGGTCAGGTTCTGGTTCTGGTAAGTGCCACTTTCTGGGTTGCAGACTGCTGACTTCTCTCTGGATCCTCATATGGCGAAAAGAGCAAGGGAGCTTTCTGGGTGCCTTTTAGAAGGGCTCTAATCCCATTCATGAAGCCCCACCCTCACGGCCTCATCACCTCCCAAAGGCCTCACCTCCTAAACCAATCACATAGATGATTAGGTTTTCAGCACATGAATTTTGAGGGAACACAAACATTTAGGCCATAGTAAGATATTATGTCATGTCAATAAATTATTGAATGAGCAAAAAATTCTTGAATGAGCAGTCCCTTATATTAACATCATCAATACTTTACCATGAATTACTTAAATACAGTATACAACTGGCAGATTTTCAAGCAGTGATGTTGGGCAGAATATAAAGGCAGTGAGTTCTGAGACTTTGAGAGAACCCAAAACCAGAAGAAGCAAACTTAAAACAGAAGACACAGTAATACATGTTATGAATAGTCACATAAGTATGGTGTTTGAGGGATTTCTTGGATGAGTTGTGTATTAGTCTGTTCTCATGCTGCTAGTAAAGACGTACCCAAGACTGGGTAATTTATAAAGGAAAGCGGTTTAATGGACTCACAGTTCCAAATGACTGGGGAGGCCTCATGATCATGGTGGAAGGCAAATGAGGAGCAAAATAGTCACATATTACATGGAGGCAGGCCAGAGAGTGTGTGCAGGGGAACACACCTTTATAAAACCATCAGCTCTCATGAGACTTATTCACTATCATGAGAACAGCGCAGGAAAGACCTGTTCCCCTGATTCAATTACCTCCCATCGAGTCCCTCCCACAACACCTGGGAGTTATGGGACCTACAATTCAAGACGAGATTTTTGTGGGGACACAGTCAAACATATCAAGTTGCAAAGTGCCATTGTACAACCTCAGAACAGTGATATATCTGTCAGATACACAAGGTGATGCTTCAGTAACTAACAATCCCCCATCTCCACAGTGTAAGTCAACCAAGGTTTGTCTCTTACTCACTCTTCCTCCATAACAGGTTTCCAGGTGACAAGGAGACACTGTCACCCAGAGAATTCAGGGATACAGTCACATGGCTGTGAAATCTCATAAAAAAATACTGTAAAATTTTCAAAGTACTTAGCAACAACAGTGTCACTGTTGAAAACATTAAAAGTATTTTCAGTAGTTTTGCTGATAGAAGGCAGGAGAGGAAATGGTATTTAAGAAAATGAGCACCAAATAATCACATGTCTTTAGAGAATTGTAGATGAGGAGAGGGATTCATTAGGCACTATGATGGGTGTGTAGGATAGGGGTTTGGGAGGACTTAGAAAGTTGAACATATTTAGAGTCCAATTCACCATTATAATGGAAATTGCAGCCCTTGTAATTGTATTCCATAATATTTTTCTTCCTTCTTTTGCCTCTTCACTATATTGCTGAATTAAAATACAATAGTATTGAGGCTATTTGCACACAGAAGCACTCACTTTTTTTTTTTTTTTCTTTTTTTTTTTTTTGAGACGGAGTCTCACTCTGTCCCCCTTGCTGGAGTGCAGTGGCCGGATCTCAGCTCACTGCAAGCTCCGCCTCCCGGGTTCAGGCCATTCTCCTGCCTCAGCCTCCCGAGTAGCTGGGACTACAGGCGCCCGCCACCTCGCCCGGCTAGTTTTTTTTTATATTTTTTAGTAGAGACGGGGTTTCACTGTGTTAGCCAGGATGGTCTCGATCTCCTGACCTCGTGATCCACCCGTCTCGGCCTCCCAAAGTGCTGGGATTACAGGCTTGAGCCACCGCGCCCGGCCAGCACTCACTTTTAAAACATTAATTATCTTTTCTTAAATATTTTTGGTGTATAATTATAAGGGAAGATTGTTGGGAAAATATCATCAGCTTCACGAATTTTTGTACTTTATTCATTTCTCTATTGATTGAGTCAGGATCATCAGTTTTAGAACTGAGTCAATGAGAGAGGACTGATTTTGTTTCTTATGTTAAAATTTTCATTTATCAGCTGGCAGAATAAAGCAGGTAGGCACCTACTTGTTCATTATATTGCAGTGATACATTGGCTGTCTTTCTGGAGACAAGGAGATGTGGAATGAGTGAGATCATGATATTGTGTGTGTGTGTGTGTGTGTGTGTGTGTGTGTGTGTGTGTGCGTGTGCCCACACAAAAACATTGGAGCCACAGTAAATATTTGCAACTGCTCCTCCTGAATTTACAAGACTACAGTGCATAACAGAACGGTCAACCTTTTATTCTCAATATTTCTTAAAAGTTTCTTTTTGTTTTCATTCCTAAGAAGTAACTTTCCAAATAGAATTGATTCCCAAGTATGATTAGAGAAAAAAAAATGTTCAAAAGCACAGAAACAAAATTTTGAAATATAAGAAAAAGGACACATTTATTTAAATAAGATCATATGGTATATATAAGGTTGATGCAAAAAGTGGTTTTTGCCATTAAAAGTCATGGTAAAAGTAGTAACTATATCTATACATCTATAACTATAGCTACATCTATATTTATACTACATCTATATATATAACCATATCTATAACTATATCTATATGTCTACAATGACATCTATATCTATACATCTAGAACCACATCTGTATCTACACATCTATAGCTCTATCTATATAATCACATATATGACTATAACTATATCCATACCTATAACTACATCTATAACTATAAATGTATCTATAACTACATCTATATCTATAACTACATCTAAACTATATCTATTCTTCATATATATCTATAACCATATCTATAACTACATCTATATCTGTAAGTACATCTATATCTACAACTACATCTTATCTATACTACTTCTGTATCTATATCTATGACTATATCTATATCTAGAAATATATCTATAACTACATCTGTATCTGTAACTACATCTATAACTATAAATATAACTATAACTACATCTATACCTATAAATATATCTGTTTCTATAACTACATCTAATCTATAATTACATCTATATTTATAAATATATAACTACATCTATATCTATAACTACATTTCTATCTATAAATATATTTTAATTATATCTGTATCTATATATATATGCCCATACCTATACCTATCTGTCTATAGATCTACATCTAGATTCCTATATCTATCCAACTACCTATGTATCTATACATTTGTATCTCTATCTCTATCTAACTACATATCTATAACTATCTATAACTACAACTACATCTATAAACATATCTACATGTATATTCATAACCATACCCATGCCTATATCTGTACATGTATTCATATATTTATACATTTGTAACGATATATATCTACATCTCTGTTATCTATGTCTATACCTATATCTATGTAGTTATATTTATATCTATCTATATCTAAATAACAGCAGTCATCTGTCACTTAACAATAGGAGTGTATTCTGAAAAATGAGTTGTTAGGCTGACTTTGTCATCATGGGAATATCCTAGTGTGCACTTCCACAAACCAAGATGGGACAGCCTACTACATACCTGGGCTGTATGGTGTAGCTTATTGCTCATAGGCTACAAGACTGTACAGCAGCATGTTCCTATACTAAATACTATAGGCAGTTGTAACACTATGGTAACTATCTCTGTACCAAAACATATTGCAGGGTAGTTGCAGAGAAAGGTACGGTAAAACAGAGAAAAGGTATGGTAAAAATATGGTCCCATAATCTTACAGAACCACCCTCATATCTGTGGCTCATTATTAACCTAAATGTAATTATGCAGCCCATGATTCTGTATCGAAATCTATTTATATGAATACATCTGAGTCTATATAACTATATGATATCAATTGGATGTATGTTCCCGCCAAATCTCATGCTGAATTGCAGTCCTCAATGTTGGAGGTGGGGCCTGGTGGGAGGTGTTTAGGTCATGAGGACTGATTTCTCATAGTTTGGTGCTGTCCTTGAAATAGTGTGTGAGTTCTTATGAGATCTGCTTGTTTAAGTGTGTGACACTTCCTCCCTAACCCACTCTGTCTCTTGCTCCTACTTTTGCCATGAGACGTGCCAGCTCCTGCTTTGCCTTCTACCATGAGTAAGAGTTCTCTGAGGCCTGCCCAGAAGCCGAGCACATGCCAGTACCATGCTTCCTATATAGCCTTCAGAACCATAAGCCAATGTAGCTTTTTTCTTAAAAATCACCTAGCCACAGGAATCTTTTTATAGCAATGCAAGAATGGACTAATACATATATCTGTCTATAACTATCTCTATCTGTAGTTCTATCTCCTTCTCTATCTCCATCACATATGTCTTTGCCATAACCATCCACAAATGAACAGTGGGCATGCTATTTTTCTGATAAAGCTTTGCACTGTAATGCCATTTGGAGCTCCCTAGTGCAGGCTTTCCTAGAAATGAATTTTTCTGTGTTCTCCCTTATTCAATTCCTTTGTTATTCATTCATGTAGAACAGCAAGACTGGCTCCTTGCCTCATTGAGCCACTGAGATTCTCTTGAATACTCTGGGGTCCACTTCCACCCACTGGCCTACTTTTAGGGCTTTTCTGGTTGGCCGCTGCCAACATCTCTTTGCAACTATATCCATTTTCCTCCTGATAAAAAATCTGTAGGGACACAGCAGAAGAAATAATACCAATCACAATCTTTTCCTGTATTGATGAAGACAATAGATGCGTGGAAGATCTGAAAGTCAGACCCTACCTTGTGGTCAAACTATTGAAAACACATTGAAGAAAACAAGAAGATTCTTCCACTTTAAATATTTTCTGTATTTTTTCCTTATAGAGTTGATTTTTCTTTGCCTACTTTGAGGCTTTTATAACAATAATTAAGACGGTGTCAGCAATGAAGGTATTTCCTATGTTAAGAAATTACTACCTTTGTGTTAGAGCAGTATCTTTCCTTCCTTTCTTCCTTCCTTCCTTCCTTTCCTTTCCTTTCTTTCCTTTCTTCTTTCCTTTCCTCCCTTCCTTCTTTCTTTTCTTTTCTTTCTTCTTTCCTTTCCTTTCTTTCTTTCCTTCCTTCCTTTCTCTTTCTTTCTTTCTTTCTTTCTTTCTTTTTTTCTTTCTTTCTTTCTTCCTTCTTTCTTCTTTTTCTTTCTTTCTTTCGCTCTCTTTCCTTTCTTTCCTTCCTTTCTTTCTTTCTTTCTTTCTTTCTTTCTTTCTTTCTTTCTTTCTTTCTTTCTTTCTTTCTTTCTTTCTTTCTTTCTTTCTTTCTTTCTTTCTTTCCTTCTTTCTTTTTCTCTTTCTTTTCTTTCTTTCAACAGAGTTTTGCTCTGTTATCCAGGCTGAAGTGTAGTCACACAATCTCAGCTCACTGCAACCTCCGCTTCCCGGGTTCAAGCAATTCTCCTGCCTCAGCCTCCCGAGTAGCTGTGATTACAGGCACCTGCCACCATGCCAGGATAATTTTTTGTATTTTTAATAGGTATGGGGTTTCACCATGTTGGTCAGGCTGGTCTCAAAATCCTGGCCTCAAGTGATCTGCCTGCCTTGGCTTCCCAAAGTGCTGGGATTACAGGTGTGAGCCACCATGCCCAGCCAGAGCAGTACTTCTCAAACATTATTTTGTGTGTACATATGCATGTGTATGAATGTGTGTGTGTGCATGTCTGTTTACTTATGCAGCAAACATTAGAGCTACAGTGAATAACCCAGCTTACTTTACCTGAATCGTACAGGGCAATATTGCATAGCAGAATGGATGGCAATGCATTTTAATATGTTGCACTTAGGTGTCTTCAAGACGGCTCCTATTACTATAGGTCTTGGTGGACCTAAGCCTTTCATCATCTCCCAAGTGACACTGATGATATTAAGAAAAGAAAAAACCAAAACCAAAAACCAAAATCAGGGGCCAGAAAGTTATTAGGTTGGTGGAAAAGTAATTATGGTTTTTGCCTTTTTTTTTTTTTTTTTTTTTGAGACGGAGTCTCGTTCTGTCACCAGGCTGGAGTAGGATGGCATGCGCGATCTGGGCTCACTGCAACCTCCGTCTCCCAGGTTCAAGCAATTCTCCTATTTCTGCCTCCCAAGCAGCTGGGACCACAGGCATGCACCACCATATCCAGGGTTTTTTTTTTTTATTTTATTTTTGGTAGGGATACGGTTTTGCTATGTTATCCAGGCTGCTCTTGAACTCCTTAGTTCAGACAATCCTACCACCTTGGTCTCCCAAAATGCTGGGATTACAGGCCTGAGTCACCACACCCTGCCCAATCTGTTATTTTTTTACAAACTGTCTCTCGTCCTTTTATGAAAAGGACTGTTGTTGCAAAGACCCGGTGCTCTTATTTATATCTTTGAATATGTTAAGTACACTTAATTAAATATCTTTTTCTGTTTCCTTGATCAACTCTTCACTTAGAATTCTTTGGATTATCAAAAGTATAATTTCTATTGCATGGTGGGCATTATTTTCAAATGGTCATTGATTTTGAAGACACATGCATCAGTTTGGTTTATAGCTCTTGAATGCATCAATAATGCTTAGTTGTTGATGTTAAGTATGTGTTCATCATTAAGTCGATATTCTCTTATCTGTCTGATAGAGCCCTTGTTTAGACTTTCTGGTGTGGGATGCACATTTAGCTCTTGGCAGATTTTATGCTATTTAGATGGGTGATAGATGTTAGCCTTCAGACTCTTCATTTCTTTAAACTCTTGGTTTAGGTTCAGGGATACATGTGTATGTTTGTTACATGGGTAAATTGCATGTTGCAGGGGTTTGGTGTACAGATTATTTCACCACCCAGATAATAAGCACAGTACCCAATAGATAGCTTTTTTTCCTCATTCTCCTTCCTCCCTCTATCCTTGAGTGGTCCCAGTGTTTGTTTTTCTCTTCTTTGTGTCCATAGGTGCCCAATTTCGAAGATAAGTTTGCATGTTCTCTGTTCTCACCTGCAGTCAACCATCCCCAGCATTGCTAATCTAATTCACGTGAGTTTGCTACAGGACCCATAAGTCCAGATTCTGCTGTTGTAATAGCCCAGGTTCTCATACCTAGTAATCTGCCTTCTCCTTTTTCCCTTTCCCTGTTTGCAGTGCATTGATTCTTCACACTTAACAGAACTTTGGTGCTTCCTCCAAGGTCTGGCTTCTTTCTACCTGTTTCCTGTCTATTACCTGTATGTCTGGTCTTCCAGAGAAGTCCTCATACTAAATACAGTCATTGCTATATACGAAAGTATGTGTACATTTATATTAGGTTGGCTGCACCAACTTAATACAATTTTAATCATTTCTATATGTTCAGTGCAGAGAGATATAGAACACACCATATACTTAGTTTATTATCAGGTTATCTTCATCAACTCACTCTTCATCTTTGCTCTCCTTCTGTAAATTAATTAGAACAAATGCGTTTCTACCTAGATATAGCCATTTCCACATACTTCAATGTAGTTATCATGTTTTCTGCTAATCCCAGTAGTATCTTCCAGGTGGAAAATTCTTTGAGGTCCTTCAAACAATTTTTTTTTAATGGATTGCTCAATCATGGTGGCCATTTCAACAAAATAACTTAAAGAAATCTTTTAACTCAAGGGAACTAAGCTATGACCAATTTGCAGTTTCTTTTGTTTCCTGAAGTCTCGGGGTGCTCCCAAGAAGATGAAATCTTTTGAGCATTATGTACTTCACAGAGCATCTAAATTAATGGAGCATGCTGAGGGCTTTTTTTTTCCTAACGCATCTATATGCATTTATTAGAGCCTGATTGCCGCAGTTGAATTGGTGTAAAGGGGTAGGTCTTTACCCAGACAGGATGGCAGATCACAGACATAAACACACACCCTGCCAGATTTTATGAGGGGGAAAATAACCCATTCCAGTAAGATGCTATCATGGATTTACACCAAGAGTTACTGCCTAGAAGGACTACAATGCAATCGCCTCTCCCACATATTTCTAACAGAACCCCTTGGCAGATTGAGCCCAACTCTCTGTGGCTGTATCATCCCACACATTCATTTTTCTTCGTCCTGCTTTGGTGCCATACAGATTCTTTCTGTGACTTCCCTTGTTCATGTTTCTTTGTCTCCTTATAGGATTTTAGATAAAGATAGTTTACTTCACAAATGTCAGTGTTGTTTAACTTACTCGTGCTGGACTTGGTTTTCTGATACATTTTGCCATCTGTCAAGAAGCCACAAGCACAGACTTATGCTGTTCATCTTTATTCACTTAACAGAGTGGTTCTTTTCCATGGAGGACCCTGAGATTGTATGACACTTTTCAATTTATGCAGAACTGTGCAATCATCTTTTTTGAAACTAAACCATTTTGGGGAACTGTGTGAATGCTTGCTGGGCAGACACCTCAGAGGTGGTACAAAGTGGCATAGACAGCCTTAGATGTGGCATCAGACTTTTCTGAGCTTCAGACCTAATGGAGCATATTTCTTTTATGGCTACTTATCAGGGCTGTAGTGAGGGAATCTGAGAGGATGTGTCCCACAATTCTGCGTAAATCAAAAACTCTCCTACAATCTCAGGGCCTTCTGTGTAAAAGAACTACTCTGTAAGTGAATGAAGATGAATAGTTCAGGTCAGTGCTTACAGCTTCATGACAGATGGCAAAATTGCTCAGGAAATCAAGTCTATCAAAGCTGTGTCCAAAATAGTTCATAGATTTCAATTTTATGACTGAAGGACCGCTTTAAATCAAAATCATATTTTGCTAGAAATATTAGTGTTGTTGAGAAAGTAGCAAACTTGGTTCCAGAAATCTCTTGGGATATATATATATATTTCCTGGGTAACTTCTGATTCCTATTCATAGAGCTGAGTCTCTCAAATTTGTGCAATGAATTTATTCCTCAAATGAAAATAACTCATCAATTTTTTGAGAGGGGTTTGGAGGAATAGGTGAAAAAAAAAAAAACCACATACACACACAGGCATACACATGCACACACTGCTATATATAGAGAGATAGAGAAAAATTAGGTATCAAGAACTGGTTAAGGAAGATGAAAGGTAGAAGAAACCATGGCTAGTCCTTTATTTTCAAAATGATTTCCAAAGTGGACAATGGGCCCAAAATCTTGTCCTCAGCCTCCCAAAGTGCTGGGATTACAGGTGTGAGCCACCGTGAGCTGGAAACCATTGTCCAAAGTGAATTAAGACAGAAACAGAAAACCCTTTACTGTATGTTCTCACTTGTAAGTGAGAGCTAGACATTGTGTACTCATGGACATAAATATGGGAACAATAGACACTGGGGGCTACTAGAGGGGAGAGGGAGTGGGGCAAAGGTTGTAAAACTAACTCTTGGGTACTATGCTTAGTACCTGTGTGATGGGATCAATTGTACCCCACACTTCAGCATCACATGATATACCCAGGTAACAAACCTGCACATATACCCTCTGAATCTAACATAGAAGTTGCAAAAGAAAAAAACATGTAGAAAATGAAATCCTCTTCCTCTCTATTTTCTGGAAATTGGATTCTGCTGGACTAGGGGCATCAGAACTTTATTGAACAAGAAGCCCACAAGACACAAGTCTTCTGAAATTTTTTCCCACCATGGTGATTTCCTCCTGGGCACCTGTTTTCCTAGATAGAACAAATGCATTCTCTCTTCAGGACATAGTGAGGCATGAACTTGCAACAGCAGCCTGTGTTTTCGAACTCAAATCAGGAAGACAGCAGAACCACTGCAGATAATGACTCTTCATTTGAGAGGATGAGCAGTTTATTCTGAAAGACATGGAAACCTAAGACTCAGGAATATTAGTTAATGTTTGGAAGTACTTATGCTTAGAAGAGTGTTGAGTAAATCCTTGCTCTGCCTTCAGTAAGTTTTCAACATTATTTCTTTGTATCTAATCAAGTCTTATTGTTGTATCTGGCAACATTCATCTGCAACACTCTAAGCCTCTTTAATAATTTAAAGCAAAAAAAAAAAATGCATTGAAGTAAGCACTACAGTACTCACTTTTACCATAAATCCAATAGATTTCTGTTGAATATGTATTGCTAATTCTATAAACACCTTCAAAAATTGTTATGGTCTACATTAGCAAATGAACTGGGTACATATTAACAAATGTAGCTTGTCCTGTGTACATTTTAAATAATTTCATTCCAGGATAATTGGTTGTAAGGTGTTTCAAATTATACTCTTTGAGAAAAGCAGATCAATTTCAATTTAAAGAAACATTAAGAGTTGCAGGTTGTGCCAAGAATTGATGTTCATGTTGTAAATCAAATCTCATTTTCTGCTCAGAATTACTAATTTATTTTCTTGTTATCCTAATGCCTATTTAATCACAAATAAAAATGGGTATATGGTAAGATGTGCCTGTAAAATTGAATTTGCAATTTCGGACATATAACATATTTTAAATGTTACATGGCCAATCTCCTTTTCTTGCTATCCACACAATTTTGATATGTAGCTGATTTAAGAGGCATGAGGAAATTTACACTAAAAGTCTACATTCTGAGGATTGTATATGTATGTGTGGAGGTGGGGGTCTCACTATGTTGCCCAGGCTGGTCTTGAACTCCTGGATTCAAATGATCCTCTCTGTCAGTCTCCCAAAGTGCTGGGATTACAGGTGCAAACCAGACCCTTGAGGATCTTCATGTTGGTTATCTTGACAATTTTAAAGCAGACAGCATCTGAACTCTTCTTCTATCTTCTAAACATGTTCCAAATTCTACCACCTCAAGGATTTTTTCTAGAAATTATCAACGAAAAAGGTTCACATATGAAAAAGTAATGCCTAGCATTTAGTAATTCCTAATATTCTAGAGACTCTTGTTTGATGGGGATTACATTATTTTAACCTAAGCAATTGTTAAGTTGTGAAAACAGAGAAGGCTACTGCTAAGATTGACAATTAATTGAGACAGGAATTGTGCCTTTATGTTGCCTAGTTGGGTCAAAATTTTGCCTTAAGAGTGGATATCAGGGGAACCTGCTCCCAATATTTCAGTGTAGGTTCTTTCTATTTTCCCTAAGTGTCAGCTAGCTGAGAAATAAAGAGAAAGAGTACAAAGAGAGGAATTTTACAGCTGGGCCATCGGGGGTGACATCACATATCAGTAGGACCATGATGCCCACCTGAGCCTCAAACCAGCAAGTTTTTTATTAAGGATTTCAAAAGGGGAGGGGGTGTAAAACAGGGAGTAGGTACAAAGATCACACGCTTCAAAAGGCAAAAAGCAGAACTACTAATAAGGGTCTAACAAACATCACATGCTTCTGAGGGAACAGGACAAAGGGAAAAAGCAGAACTACTGATAAGGGTCCAACGAAGATCACAAGGCAAAAGGCAAAAGCAGAACTACTGATGAGGGTCTATGTTCAGCAGTGCACATATTGTCTTAATAAACATCTTAAACAACAGACAACAGGGTTTGAGAGCAGAGAACCGGTCTGACCACGACTTTACCAGGGCAGAGTTTTTTCCCCACCCTAGTAAGCCTGAGGGTACTGCAGGAGACCAGGGCCTATCTCAGTCCTTATCTCAACTGCATAAGACAGACATTCCCAGAGCAGCTGTTTATAGGCCTCCCCCTAGGAATGGATTCCTGTCCCAGGGTATTAATATTAATATTCCTTGCTAGGAAAAGAATTTAGCCGGGCGCGGTGGCTCAAGCCTGTAATCCCAGCACTTTGGGAGGCCGAGACGGGCGGATCACGAGGTCAGGAGATCGAGACCATCCTGGCTAACACGGTGAAACCCCGTCTCTACTAAAAAATACAAAAAACTAGCCGGGCGCAGTGGTGGGCGCCTGTAGTCCCAACTACTCGGGAGGCTGAGGCAGGAGAATGGCGGGAACCCAGGAGGCGGAGCTTGCAGTGAGCTGAGATCCGGCCACTGCACTCCAGCCTGGGTGGCAGAGCAAGACTCCGTCTTAAAAAAAAAAAAAAAAAAAAGAATTTAGTGATATCTCTCCTACTTGCATGTCCATTTATAGGCTCTCTGCAGGAAGAAAAATATGGCTCTTTTTGCCCAACCCCGCCCGTGGTCAGACCTTATGCTTGTCTTGCCTTGTTCCCTAAAAATCGCTGTTATTCTGTTCTTTTTCAAGGTGCACAGATTTCATATTGTTCAAACACACATGTTTTACAATTGATTTGTACAGTTAACACAATTACCACAGTGGTCGTGAGGTGATGTACATCCTCAGCTTATGAAGATAACAGGATTAAGAGATTAAAGACAGGCATAAGAAATTATAAAAGTATTATTTGGGAACTGATAAATTTCCATGAAATCTTCATAATTTGTGTTCCTCTGCCATGGCTCCAGTTGGTCCCTCCATTCAGGGTCCCTGACTTCCCACAACAAGTGGAAGTATCATTTCCTCCTATAACAAATTATACATTCATAATTCCACAGTTTAATACATTATCACTGCATCAGAGTAAACTGCTACATTTTTTATTTGACAGTTGCCACAAAAAGTTTTCCTGGGCAGATATCTCCATTGTCAGACACTTCTGAAGGGAGTGATGCTATTTTCTAGCTTTTTAAAAAGAAAGAATGAAGAAGAAGAGCACAGTTTGGGGAGCTTTTGATATGGAGACAGGAGATTTCTAAAGCAGTTAGAATATAAGACAAATATAATCTATGTTTGAAAGTAGTAGGAATTCAACTGAAAAATAAATCCCCATGAACAAAAGTGCTGTACAGTCCCAAGAGTATAATCACACTGTAATTGCATGGCCCTACAAATATGACACTGTAATGGTGGATCCATGTCATTATACATTGGTTCAAATCCATATTCTGTACAACACCAAGGGTGAACCCTCATGTAAACTACGGACATTGAGTGACAATGATGTGTCAATATAGGTTCATCAACTGTACCAAATGTGCCACACTGGTGGGGGATGTTGA
Organism: Macaca nemestrina; assembly: GCF_043159975.1. Taxonomy (NCBI): domain Eukaryota; kingdom Metazoa; phylum Chordata; class Mammalia; order Primates; family Cercopithecidae; genus Macaca; species Macaca nemestrina. The sequence goes on from NC_092145.1 coordinate 156,424,668, forward strand.
TAACAGGGGAGACACTGCATATGCGAGGGCAGGAGATATATGGGATCTCTCTGGACCATCCACTCAATTACGCTCTGAACCTAACAGATATCTAAGAAAATACCTTATAAATGATATATAAGATACTATGCAATCACTTAAAAAAAGATAGTAAGAACCTAATAACAACTTGAAATAAATTAATTCATTCATCAAATAATTTCAATGATAATGTGTTAGTTGCTAAAGACTCAAAGACAAAACACCAAGTTGTCTAGGAGATGGGGATGTTTATGTGATATTGTACTTATTGAGTCTATTACATTAATTGCTCTCATGACTGGCAATTGGGGATCAGTTGATTTCTTTATATTTTCTAATTAAGGATATCTCAGAATCTCACATTATTTTTTTTTTAATGAATGCTTAGTCTTTCACATTGTTTCTTAATTTCTGTCTTCATCTGTCAAAGAGGGCGGAGTGCACATGTGTGTGTGTTTGTGTGTGTATGTGTGTGTGTTTCCTGGGAGTTACATCTCAAAAGGCATAGGTGTCATTCATTTTTATACAAAAGTGGAATTTAGAAACAATAAAACCTGGCTGGGCTCGGTGGCTCACGCCTGTAATCCCGGCACTTAATGAAGTCAAGGTGGGCAGATCGTGAGGTCAGGAGATCAAGACCACCCTGGCTAACACAGTGAAACCCTGTTTCTACTAAAAATACAACAACAACAAAAAACTAGCTGGACGTGGTGGCGGGCGCCTGTAGTCCCAGCTACTCGGGAGGCTGAGGCAGGAGAATGGTGTGAACCTGGGAGGCAGAGCTTGCAGTGAGCCGAGATCGTGCCACTGCACTCCAGCCTGGGCTACAGAACAAGACTCTGTCTCAAAAAAAAAAAAAAAAAAAAAGAAAAGAAAAGAAAAGAAAAGAAAAGAAAGAAAGAAACAATAAAACCTGGAAGCTCAAAACCAAGAGAATTCTGTACTAGCTTAATTATAGCCTATGCAAATGATGGCATGCACATCAGACCCAAACAGCATTTAAAATTCTCTCCTCTTTCAGTGTCTGCCAAAGAGAATGGCATACACCACAAAGTAAAAATTAAAATGCTTGCAAGGGCATTAATAGGCATTTGCTAATGGCAAAATAATGACCTCAGACCTTATGAAATGTTTCCTCATAGAAAAGAAATACATAGTCTCTGACTGTTACCTCTGGTCAAAACCTCAGATCAGATATACACATCAATTTGAATGGCAGTGACCTAATGTAGCCTGATAAAGCATGCCAAAACTGGGATCCCTATGGAACCATCCCCGATGGGGAAGTGTACTCATGAGAGAGGACTTTCTAATTACTGGAAAATGTATCTTTGTCTTGGAGAATGCACAGGGTTTTACAAATCACTGTGTACTCTTTACATACCATGCCCTTTCCAATATTAGTCCTAATTATAGGGGGAAAGAACATAAGCCTTTTCTTGGATCAAGAACCACCCAACCCTCTCATCCTTTTACATTGCTCCTTTATTTTGTCAGCTGTCCCCATCGATCTCCTCAGCACCTCCATTCTTGCTACCCACTCAGCTAGAAGGTTGGTTGCTATAGTTTGGATGCTTATCTTCCCAAACCTCATGTTGACATTGGATCCCCAATGTTGAAGGTGGAGCCTAACGGGAGGTGTTTGGGTCCTGGGAGTGGATTCCTCTTGCATGTCTTCATGCTATCCTTGCAGTAATGGGTGAGTTCTATTAGTTTCTGCAGGAGCTGGTTCCTTAGGAGAGCTTGGCAGCTCACTCACTCTCTCTATTACTTCCTTTCTCACCATGTGATCTCTGCACAAACCATCTCCCCTTCTGCCATGAACAGAAACAGTCTTAGGCCCTCACCAGTGCACAGTCTTCCAGCCCCTGGTATCATGAGCCAAATACATTTTTTATCAATTACCCAGACTCAGTTATTCTTTCATAGCAACACAAAACACACTAGGACATTAGCCAAGCTCAGTGAATGAAGAGAGTCACTTGCTGAACTTTCTAGGTGCATAAGCATTTGAAGGCTCTAAAGCGTCTGTTGTGAAGGTGGGGTGTCTTCATGTATTTTATCTGAATGAGGTTTACCTGCAGTGCTTGTTGAAGTACCAGAGTTTTTAGGAGCATTTCTCATCCATCATCAAAGAACTAATTCTCTTGGTGTAGAATGCAGGGATCTTTATTTTAGCAAACTTCCCAAATGGTGTAGTGAACACTACATTAAGAAAAACTTTTCCAGAAGGCAAACGATAAACTTTTTACCTTCAACCTGATGATGTGTGTGCTCGGGTCTGCTGGGTAGAAATTATATAAGGAGGAGAGGGCATGGCCTTCGTCTTGTGTCTTAGGAGTCAACGATAGCCTCCTCAATATTCAGAGTCCTTCTAATTTGAGTTTTCTATTTAAAATTATTGTTTATCTCTTGTAGCCAATGTATCTGTGAGTGGGCAGGTTAGATCACTCTCAGTCCAAGCTGAGGCATGAAGAAAAAGTGTGTTCCTTGAGAGAGGTAAGATTTGGTACAGACATTTATGTAGATAAAAAAAAAAAAAACTATTCATGACCAGCTTTGATTGAATAAATACGTGATTCACATTTTCATTAGTCTCAAACTGCCACATATTAAGATATTTGTGTTAAATACTCAATATATGAGTTTGTTTGGAAATGACACTAGTTCCTTTCAGTTAGAAAAATGTGGAGAAGAGCTCTGGCCTGAGAAGCTCTTGGCCTCTGATGTACACAAACTCACACACAAACATGCCATAACCTCAGTAACTTTCAGTAGTCTATATTGACCAAAGGGATTTCTAATTTCTGGGTATACTTTAACTTAAATTAAATCATCTCAGCATTTTGGACTAACTTAATTTATACAAAAATAAACGTGTGGAAACCGCAGAATTCACATCTTTGCCGTTTCTTAGTTTGTAAGCCTAAGGCACCTATTATTTTAAGCCAGGCACAGAAAAACAAACAGCGTATGGTCTCATTCATAAGTAGAATCTAAAAACGTTTATATCACAGAAGTAGAGAGTAGAATGGTGGTTAGCAGGGGATGTGGGGGGTTGGGGAGATGTTTGCCAAAGGATACAAAATTTCAATTAGACAGGAGGAATGAGTTCAAGAGATCTGTTGTACAATGTGGTGGTTACATGTAATAGTATGTTGTATTCTTGAAAAATGCTAAGAGGGTGGATATAAAGTTTTCTCACCACAAAAATTATAACTATGTGAGGTAGTACATTTGTTAATCAGTTATTCCACATTGTATATATACTTCAAACCATCATGTTGTCCTCGGTAAATGTATGAAATTTTCTTTGTCTATTCAATAAAGACAATAAACATGTAAAAATATATACCTTTCAGAAAATATTCACCAAACCCAAGTTACAATGTTAGTCAAATGTGGTTTCAGAGTGATCAACTGGAAAAGCATTTAGAAAAAACCTATATATATTATATTATATATAATATTATTATATTATTATATAATTAATGTAATTAATATTATTAATTATTATAATTATAATTACATATATTATATATTATAATATATTGTATATATTATATATGTATTATATGTTATATATATATTTTGGGGAAGACTAATATAGACATGCAAATGCATACATGATTAACTGGGCAACTTTACCTAACTTTTTGAAACCAACTTTCTCATGGATGTGTATAGGAGTAAAAATAAGAGACTTACTATTCACCCAAAATAAATCATATGTATCTTCTATGTGCTGGTGGATGTGTGTTAGGGCTAAGAACTGAAAACTCTCCTTCATGATTCTTTACTTGACAGGAAACATTTCTGTATTCCCAAAATCCAAGCATATGTCATTGCTGCTCTCAGCACAATAAACAAATTGCTACATTAAACATTTTTTAAATGGGTTGGGTGTGGTGGCACATGCCTGTACTGCTAGCACTTTGGGAGGCTGAGGTGGAAGGATCACTTGAGCCCAGGAGTTCAAGACCAGACTGAGCAAGAAAGCGAGACCTCATCTTTATAAAAATAAATAAATAAATATGTAAGAAAATAGCCAGGTGTGGTGGTCGCTTGAGCCAGGGAGCTGGAGACTACAGTGATCCGTGATTGCACCACTGCACTCCAGCCTGGGTGACAGAGGGAGGCCTTGCCTCAAGAAGTGAAAAAAAAGAATTTTTGATACAGTTCCCAGAAAGTGGTTTTTAGGAAAGCGATACCCTATTCCCTATTTTTACCTTTAATTCCCCTTTCCTTTGTTTATTGTAAAAATTCACAGAGTACATACACCATTAAGACCCTGCTCTCTGGCCTGAGAAGCTCTTGGCCTCCTGTGCTCACAAACTCACAGACACACACACACACACACACACACACACACACACAGGCATCACTCCCAAGCATGCTTATCAAATCCTGTATAGGGGGCTCATGCTTTGGGTACTTATACACATTGTCTCCATTGCTCATTCTCCCAGAATAAACTTCTTCACAAAGCGTCTCTGGCAAACTGCTACATCTGGTTTATACTGGCACATGGATGTGCAGAATTTGATGCGTCATAATATCCGGGTCATGCACACTGATTACTGGCCTTTGGATGGTGCCTTTCTTTGAGTTTTATTTAGTTATTTAATTTGATATTGCATACAATGCAGTAAGCATCTGCAAACCACCACACCAAACAAAAGTCAGTACCATGACAATACATTAATTTATTCAATGATCTCCTCACTAACCCATCTTTCCCTTCTAAGTTAATCATCATGATTGTCTTAATTCATTTGAGCTGCTATAATAAAATATCATGGATGTGGGTGGTGATATGGTTTGGCTCTGTGTCCCCACCCAAATCTCATCTTGAATTGTAATCCCTACATGTCAAGGGAAGGACTTGATGGGAGGTGATTAGATCATGGGTCTGGTTTTTCCCATGCTGTTCTCATGGTAGTGAGTAAGTTCTCACGAGATCTGATGGTTTTTAAAGAGGCTCTTCCCCTTTCGCTCTCTCCCTCTCTCTCCTGCCACCAAGTAAGACATGTCTGCTTCCCCTTCCACCATGACTGTGAGTTTCCTGAGACCTCCCCAGTCATGTGGAACTGGGTCAATTAAAATTCCTTTCTTTATAAATTACCCAGTCTCAGGTTGTATCTTTATAGCCGTGTGTGAAAACAGATTAATACAGGTGGCTTATAAACAACAGACATTTATTGCTCACAGTTCTGGAGGCTGGAGGCTAGGATCAGGTTTCCAACATGGTAGGATTCTGGGGAGGATCGTCCTGGATCCTTCCTGGTTGCAGTCTGGCATCTGCTCATTGTAATTGTATCCTTCTGTAGCAGAAAGAGGGCCAATGAGTAATCTGGGGCCTCCTTAATAAGGGCATTCATCCCATTCATGAGGGCTCCACCTTCATGTTCTTATAACCTCTCAAAGGCCCCACCTTCTAATATAGATGCTCCTTGACTAACATGAGGTTACATCCAAATAAATCCATCATAAGTTGAAAATATTGTAAATAAAAAATGCATTTGATACACCTCACCTACCAAACATCAAAACTGAGCCCAGCCTATCTTAAACATGCTCAGAACACTTACCTTAGCCTACACATGGGCACAATCATCTAATCCGATGCCTATTATTTATTAAAGAGCTGAAGATCTCACGTAATTTTTTGAATCCTCTGCTAAAAGTGAAAGATGCAGTATGTATGGATACTTGAAGTACAGTTTCTACTAAATGTGATCACTTTCATACCATCATAAGTCAAATCATCCTAAGTTCCAATTGTCTGTACTATCACCTTGGGGATTAGGACTTCAGCATATGGGTTTTAGGAGTGACACAAACATTCGATCCATAAAAATCATGAATCTTATGTTTAGGATATTTTTCCTTCCTTTCTTTCTCAAATGAGGCTTTGTTTGACTGGCATATACTTTTAAACATGCATATGCTTTTATTTTTATTGCCTTAAATTTTGCCAAAAAAACAAAAGAGCACACCTCAGTTTGGAATCTTGTTGAGCTCATGATTTTAGCTGAGTAAAGCCACTGCTGCGTTTTCCACAGTGGTGTGCTATGTGTGATAACAAGTGGCACGTGAAGATATGTTATGTAAAGACACATGTGCTATTATCAGAGGTGACCTGCATGGTCTCTGGAGTTCGTGTTTGTGAGCCATGCTGCTATAGGCATTAGGCTACATTTTTTCCATTGGCTACTGTATATGTTTCAGTTGCTGTTGGGTATACACCTAGGAGTGCTGTGGTTAACTACAGGCTCTGGGGATGTTTAGCTTTACAGATCATGTTAAGCTGTTTTCCAAAGTTGTTGCACTGATTCACTCTTCTCACTCAGAATTCACCAGGGATACTATGGATTCACATCAGAACTTAGGCTTGACTATCAGCTGATTTGTTTCTATTTGCCAAACTTGTAAAATATTATCTGGCACATATCCTCATCTCATTTCTAATTTAAAGATAATGTGGCTGAGTGTGGTGAAGCTAACACCTCTAATCTCATCACTTTGGGAGGCCAAGGTGGGAGGGTTGCTTGAACCCAGGAGTTCAAGACCAGTCTGGGTAACATTGTAAGATCCTTTCTCTACAAAAAATAAAAATAAAAAATTAGGTAGGCATGGTGGTTCCCACCTGTATTCCCAGCTACTGGGGGAGCTGAAGTGGGAGGATTGCTTGACACCAGAAGTTGGAAGCTGTGGTGGTGAGCTGAGATCTCGCCACTGCCCTCCAGCCTGGGAAGCAAAGTGAGACGCTGTCTCTGAAAATAAAATAAGTGTTAATAAAAAAAGGACAAAGATTATGTGCTTCCATTTAAAGCAGTGTTTACTCTCTTTTTTATATTCTTTTAGTCTCTTAAGTAAGTTCCATTTGATTTCTAATTTACAGCGTATTTTGAGATATGAGAATTAAATATTATCAATGATTTTTCTTGTTCCATTTAGAAGATCCTATTTTCTCTATTTTCTCTCCTAATCCGAACCTGAAATAAATTTCATTTCTAGACTCTTTAATAAGAAATCTCTGCTGCACGGAGACAAACCCAGATGGGTCATGATGTATTATTATTTATACACTGTTGCGTAAAACTTGTTAAAAATATCTTTAGATGTTTGAAAGTAAATTCATAAGTGAAATTGACGTTTTTTCTTTTGAGACGGAGTTCTTCTCTTGTTACCCAGGCCGGAGTGCAGTGGTGCAATCTCGGCTCACTGCAACCTCTGCCTCCTGCGTTCAAGTGATTCTCCTGCCTCATCCTCCCAAGCAGCTGGGATTACAGGCGTGGTGAAATGGATTTTTGATTTGCTTTTCCTTTTTCAAAGTCCCCATCAAGTTTCAGTGTTAAGGATAACACAACAGCCTTAAAATATGAGTTGGGACTCTTCGTTTCCTTTTTTTTTTTTTGTGGTTGCATAAAACTGGGATGATCTGTTTCTTGAACATCCCATAAAAGTCATCTGGGCTTGATGCTCTAAACTGTTGAAAGACTTCAAGCCACTCCTTTTTTACGTCTTGGTAAGCCAGCCTTCACAAAATCTGGAACCTTCCCTTAAACTTTGCCCCTATGTCAAAGTGTTTGAAGTGTGATATTTTGTTCTTTTTAATCTGTATTTTATCTCTAGTTTTGCCCCTTCTACATTTATGTTTATGTGTTTTTGTCTCTTTACTCCTTAGTCAGTATTGCCTCACATGTGCCTCTTTTCCTAGTTGTTTTTCAAAGAACAACTATTGGTTATGTTAAGTTTCTCAACTGCACTATTGGAAACTTTCATAATTTATATTTTTTATTTCTTCTCTTATTTGTCTCTTTCCCTTCATATTCTTGTGATGTGTGCTGTTGCTCTTTTTACTGAGTTTTTGTGTATGGGTGGGGGGTTTGTTGTTGTTTGTTTTTTGAGACAGAGTGTAGTTCTGTTGCCCAGGCTGGAGTACAGAGGTGTGACCAGGGCTCACTGCAACCTCTGCCTTCCAGGTTCAAGCGATCTTCCCACCTCAACTTTCTGAGTAGCTGGGACTACAGGAGTGTGCCACCATACCTGGTTAATTTTTGTACTTTTTGTAGAGACAGAGTTTCACCATGTTGCCTACTCTGGTCTCTAACTCCTGAGCTCTGGTGATCCACCTGTCTCAGCCTCCCAAAGTGCTAGCATTACAGGTGTGAGCCACCATGCCCAGCCCTTTTTATTGTTTTCATGTGAGCACTTGGATCATCACTTTTGAATTGCTTTGCTTTTTGCTTAAAATTTCTAAGGATATAATTCCTTCAATGAACCAATTTTACTTAACATAATATTTCAATATTTAGTATATCCATTATTATTTACTTCTAATAATACTTTAAAATTTTGCACAATTTCATCTCTAACCCATGAACTGTTTACCTAAGCATGCTCATATTTTTATTTAGTATGTGGGGATTCATTTTCCACTTTCTTATTATTAATTTATAAATTAAACTAATGTCAAAATAATATGAATTAAGAGTTAGAAAGTATTGTCTCCACGATACTTTTTCTTTGATATGTGTGGAGGGTTTTTTATGGCCTAATAGGTGATCAATTATTGTAATACTCTAAATGCTTAAGAAATAAAGTGTCGATTAACATGGTCCATCTTACACCCACACACCTTATTATTAGATACTTTCGTGCATTGCTTCAAGGTATTTTAGTTCTACCTACAATGCATACTACTTTGGTGATCAACTCCATGCAGGTCTTATTGAGTTCAGGCAAGTACATTAGCATCCTTCTGAAGTTGCAGAATTCTGTAAGCTCTCAGGAACAAACAGAAAATGTTGAGGGAGTTTATACATTTAGGGGCCAGTTTAGCAAACGAATTATGGGGACTTAAAATCAATGCTTGTACATTTTACCTTTTCATCCACAAATGTGCAGTTGTGAGAAACAATTTGTCAGTTTCCAAGTCTCAGTGGGATGAAGCATCAGTCACCAAATTTGCTAAAAATTGCTTTTATTAGCTCTTCCACTTTTCCTGTCCTGTTACAGGTAGCTAGGCATGAGCGGAGCAGGAGAGGGCTCTTCTCCTGCCCACCAGGAATGTCAGGCAGGAATAGGGTGATGGTGTGACAATGATCATATTAACTCTCTAAAAGGGATAAATTGGCAGCTGGCACCAGGAAGAGGCCGTTTTCTAACTGTCCACACCCATTGCACTAAAGTGTCCATTGAATGCAAGCACCAAGGAGATGCAACTTCCCAGCCATGTGCAATAAGAGACAAAATGGCAGAGTGTGACCTTCCAGGGGCACTCCACCAGAAAAGGAAAGAAAGCCTCAGATGGGCATGCATAGAACTTGCTGAACACACTGCGTGTGCTCACTTCCCAAGGCTAAGGAGGGCACTGCGCATGTGGAAGAATGAATTGTCAGAGGTGCATCAGTTTGTGTCTGTTTTTTCCCAGCTTCTCTCAAGCTTCAAACTTCTATGCCACCTGGATTTTGTGTCTCCCAATCTGAGTGAAGACGGGTAAGGAGGAGTCACTGTGTCATACCACAGCCACGGTGGGAGAGAACTAAAAGCAAGTGTTATCTTGCCTTCTCTTAACATGTAAAGCCATTCAAGGCTGCCCCAGGATAAAGCCACCCTCAACTGCTTCCCCCCATGAACACCCATTCATTGTGCCCTGCATCACTCAATTTTGTTTTTACTTCTTGTCCTCTCCACTTTTGAAGAACTGATCATTGGAGAAGTGGCCAGCAGCTTAAGCAGTCCAGCACCTTGTTCAGAACACCCACTGTTTGATGGACGATTCTGCTCGGTGCCTTTGCGCACCACTTACGTGATTCATCTCCCTGGAGGGCTCATAAGCTACAGTTCCCCTAGCAGGTGGAACAGAAAGCCCTTTTCACCAGGTAGTTAAACAGTCCCTTGTCCTTGCAGTATCTGGGCTCATTCTGTTGGTATATGCATTGAATATTGTATCTTTTCATATATAGCCTTTTCTTCTAGAATAGGAGGTCAGTCGGAAGTGATAGCTCACATCTGTAATCCAGGCACTTTGGGAGGCTGAGGTGGGAGGATGGCTTGAGGCCAGGAAGGATTTGGAGACCAGCCTGAGCGATACAGAGATACCCCATCTCTAAAAAAAAAAAAAAAAAAAAAAAAAAAAAAAAAAAAATTGCACCTGTAGTTCCAGCTAGCTACTTAGGAGGCTAAGGTGGAAGGATCACTTGAGACCAGGAGGTCGAGGCTACATTGACCTATGTTCACATCACTGCACTCCATCCTGGGCAACAGAGTGAGACTGTGGCTCCAAAAAAAATAGATAAAATATCCATTAAAGATCACCATCGGAAAATATATTTAAAGAATTTAGGATCTATGTCGAAATGACAATGAGAGGAACCCCAGAAAGTGAAACAAAACAAGGCAAAAGAAACAAAAGGTATGCCTAAATGCTCCAAACTGCTCAATCTATGGAAGTGATTTTGGGGAAAAAATGCACACACTGCAAGCATTTTAGTTCATTTGTTATGGATAGACACGGTCAGGTAACCCTAAAAATTAAAGTAATCACTTTACAGACTTGCATACAAAAACAAACGTCCTCTGACTGACTTGTCCTTTTTATTTTCCAGGGACTGCATGTCTAGTTGGCTGGGGGCCTTAGGAAGAGCTTATATTATTTTAACCTTTTAAAGCAAGTAATGTGAAGAAATGGATAATTACCACAGAAGAAAAAAAAAATGACTACATTTACTGTTAATATTTTTATGATTAAATAGAAGCAAAGGTTAGTGACCATTAGATCAATTCCAAATAATTATTTGCTAGTGTATAATATGAACCTGTGTGTAAATTATTATAATATTTTCCAACGTGTACTAGATCGTTATTATTTGACCTATAACAAAAAATAATAAGATGTGGAAATGACTCAGACACCAGATTTTGTACTAGGAGCAGTTTCTTTTAAATTCCAATTGAATTTTGGTTCTTGCTTGTCCCAGCATGCACTTTGAACCTCTCAGCAGGACCCTGTGATTTTAGAGTTGAAAATCTCCAGATACAAGGTCTCTGTTTAAAATACTGGCTGGTGAGGCAGGAGGAGGATCACTTGAACCCAGGAATTTGAGGTTGCAGTGACCTATGACTGCACCACTGCACTCCAGCCTGGGTGACAGAGCAAGATCCTATCTCTAAAAGAATAATAAAAATAAAAATAAATAATAGAGGATTGCTCGAGCTCAAGAGTTTGAGACCAGCCTGGACAACAGAGGGAGACCACAGGTCAACAAAAAATAAAAAGTAAAAATAAACAGATAAATACTGAGTGGCCCCAGTGAAATGATTTCTTTCACTGGAGAAATCATTCATTGTATTTCATTTTTATTGTGCTTAGAATAGTGCTTTAAAAATATAAATGTGTTGGATTGGGTTTTTCAAAGTAGTTTTACCTAAATCTACTCATGCAAATGAATGTTCTCTGCCATGTCAGTTCCCCATGGAATTTGAAATCCCCTTCCATTGATCTTGCCAAATTTCAGAGACATGAAAGCCTCCTCCAGATATTATGATGTGTTTGTACACATATGCTCTATCCACAGTCCTAGCACATCCTCTCAATTTGGCCACACAGTCACATTATGTAAGGACAAAGATCCATCTTCAATTTGTTCCTTCAACCTCACCCAAGCTATATCTTGAGTCCAACCTAATGTTTTCCTGCTGGAAACTTGCAGAACAAATATAAGATTCTCATAGGTGTAATCCATGATCTTCCCCAATATGGTGTCCAACATGACCGACCGTGAAACATCACAGATGGAATCTAGAAGGAGGTACTACCAACATGAGCTAAAGGGAAGCTTAGTTTTGTTGCTCTTCTGTTTAAATTTGACATTATCTGCCCTCCCAACACTTTTCTGACATAGACATATACTCCTCATCATTTTCATGTGCAAGACCCTCTCAATCCCAACTCTGGTCTCTGCGTACTTGTATTGCCTCCACAAATGTGCACCTGCCTTCCCAAAACCCATTTCTCTAAAACGCATGCCTTAATCATTTATTTTGATTGTGCCAAGTGATAGAGAGGACACACAGAAGAGTAAAGACTAGGGTTTTTCTCCTTGGGCTGCTCATAGCAGTTGAGGTACAGGGTCATATTGCAGGGTATTGCAGTAGAGGCTAAACCAATCGTGCCCAGGAAATATTCAGGCATGGTGACAGTGACATGGATGGACCACAAGGCAGGGCTCCCTGAGGTTCACAATTCAGATGGAACCCTAGATGAGTGCAAGTTTAATCCTAGACAGGGGCTCTTTTTGCTCCTCTGGGAAGCAGCAAACCTGACTCATCCCTCTTTCCTCCCCTCACCCTGCTGATGCATTTCTGCAGTGACCCTGCTGTCTACATGGGGATTTGATGTCCAGCGGGTCCTTGATTCTGGCTGCTTTACTCTGCTGCCCACCCAGGATAGCCTGTCCCTGTGCACGCTGGCAGAGCTCAGACCCCAGGGCAATGCCTGCCCCACCACAGCAGACAAGTCCTTCCCTGACCCTGCTGTCATTTATGAGTCATGAGCACAAAACATGGTGGCCTTTGTCCCCAGCCTATAAATGCAAACGTTCCAGTCAGCCAACAGCCAAAACATCACATTGCCTACATCACAACGCTGCTTATTTATTAAAGCAAAACACAACATTTGACGTGGTTGTTCATGGAGGCATGCAACCAAACACAGAGAAGGAAGAAACAGAATTACTCACTACAGATGGGTTCTATTTTATTAACAGGTGAAGACACACTATTAATTTTACGATTGAGAATGTTATGAATGAAGAGAAACTGACAACTGTATAATTAGTAAGAGGAAATCTGCTTAATAACAATTTCTTGATTATCAGAGGAAAAAAAATCTCATAAAAAGGGACTTTCCTGGCCATAGGATTTGAACATAACAAGAATGGTGATGATATTTGGAGACATTTAAAACCATTTACATACAGAAGGGTAAATAGACAAGTCCAATTCCACTAACAGGTCAGGCAGAACATGTTTATGGGAAGCCAATTTACATTTCAGTGACTTTATAAATATATATTCTGTAACTGAAATTAAAGGCAAAAAGCATTTCTTACTATTCTGCCCTCAAACTCTCCATTTTCTGGGTCCTTGGTCTTTGCTTTCCTGACCATCATTAAATACAGAAGCACCAAATACAAATCTCAAACAGACGTGTGTTAAATGACCTGGTAAAATAACCTAATCATGTAGCTGGACTTCCTAAAATATTTCATGGATATAATATTTTTCAAGATCGCTTAATGCTGCAGATTTGGTTTCAGTGATTTAAGCACTATCACTAATGGCAGCACTTTTGCTTTCTCTCTGCAGTGCCTCCTTTAAGAAGGTATCAGGTTTAAACCCTGGAGAAAGACATCCAAAAAACAGGACAAGACTGCGGCAACCAAGGAAGCCCTGCTAAGAGTCTCTGCTTCAAGCCAAGTCAAATGACCCCTAGTTGCTCCTTGATCACAGAACAGGTAACAACCCAGGAGGTGCAGGTGCAGTTCAATGTGCTTTGTGGTACTTGGATACACTCCCTGTACTTAGGAAGGTACCCAATCCCATCTACTTCTGGCAACAGGTGTCTATGAGCACACTCTCAAAAATGTTCTCACTCACCCTTTGGGGTCATTCTGCTTTTCCATAAACTCTGGATAACTTTTAAGAAGAACAATGGCATTTAAGAGTTTGTAAAAGCCTCTTTTCAATCAGACTTATTTATTTACTCTAAGAAAGCCTCCTAAAATGTTTTCTCAAATGTGCTATTTCTAATGTAAAAGAAAAATCAATAAACCCATATGCATTTAGTCTTCATATGAGAACTCATATATTTTGGTATCATTTGAAATGCAAACTCAGATTTTTGTTTCTCCCTCAAGGAAAATTACAAGGAAGGCCATGGACCCTCCATAAAATATGTTAGCTTATTTTGTTTTCAAAAGAAAATGTAATTCTTTCTATTTTGACTTCATCCCTATTTTCAACCTTCCCTTTGGGAAAAAGGAAAGGCAGGAGGAAAATTTTGAGGGGTGTAATCACCAGAATAAGACTCAATACTAAAATATCCAGATAGAAATTACTCAGTTGTTTTAAACTTGAGGGAATATATGTGACATACTTATTGAATATACAGATATTTTCTGAGGAATCAATAGATAAGTTACAGCTTCTTAGACATGCTCCTACTACTTGACTTTTTTGGTAAAAATGTTTTCAGTTCTCTGATTAATTGCCTGACTTCTGCAAATCGTCTGACCACATCATTTATATCAGTTGCAACAAAGTGCTAACAGCCTGACAGGCAAAGTGATTGCAGTTCTTGGGAAGCTTATTGGCAACTATGTCAAAACGAAATTTAAAAAAAGAAAAAAGGAATTAAAAGAAGTTGTTTAGCTATCATCTAAGGCAAAATGCTGTTTAATTGCTACTTTGTTGGACATATATAATTTTAAGGTTTTTTCATCAACCTATGCAAGAAAAAAATACATATATATGTAAATATATGTATATTTACATATGTATTTATATTTTAATATTTAAATATATGAACATGTGTTTATATACGAGTTTTAGAAAATATATAATATATAAATATTTTTATACAAATACATAAATAATATATTAAAATATATTCATATATTATATATGTAAAAATTTAGGAAAAAATATATTATATGTTCACATTATCCATATAAAATATAAAATTTATTTTATATATGTTATATATTATATCTATATTTATATATTATACTTATTATCTCTCTATCTGGAGATCTGGAGTTAAGTTATCTATAACAGCCTCATAGATCAGTGATAAGTCAGTGCATGTAAACAGAATGCTCATTCTTTTCCTAATGTCTATATTAAGGAGGCAATAACAGTTTGACCAGGTAGAAAAAAAAAGTGTAGAATTATATTTTAGAGATAACGTTAGATTGGTGTTAGGTAGAAATCTGTAGTTTTCTCATGCAGCATACAATTGGAGTGATCTAGTTAGTACCATTATTTCATATTGACAGTTAAAAAAAAAAAAAAGATGGCTTCTGAGTTCAATTTTATTTGCATCTTTAACCCAAACACTAGCAGTTAAGATGAATTATGTCTACTTTCCTATAATATTCGGTCTCTGACACAATTAATTCCTACTGATGTCTTCAGTTCTTTCATTTTGAGCTTGATCTTGGTCGAGCTCAAAAACGTGGATGTTGTCTTAGCTACTAAATCTCATGTGATAAGAGATTAATAAGACGGCTATACAGCAATGGCCTTCTCCTATAAGATCATTTCTGAAGACTACAAGTTTCTCCATCTATGACACATTATAAAAGCCCCAAAATGGTTGACGTCTTGCACCCTGCCAAGTTGGGGCAAAGGGGGATTATTCTGCTACCTAGACTATTCCAGACCTTGCTTCCCTGCTCTGATTCACTTTCTCCTTCATATCAGAATTTGTAAGATATTTCTCCGATTTGTTAATATACAATTCTCTACCCCCCAAGCTCAAACCCATTTTCTTTACTACTCAAGCTCAGCTCCGATTCGGGGTACCTTCAAGTCTGACATTTATCAGGCCCAGAGAACTTGCCGTCATGCCTGAAATTAAAAATGAAATCCCTTGAGATATTGTCTCTCTTTTTTTTTTTTTTTTTTTTTTTGAGACGGAGTCTCGCTCTGTCGCCCAGGCTGGAGTGCAGTGGCCGGATCTCAGCTCACTGCAAGCTCCGCCTCCCGGGTTCACGCCATTCTCCTGCCTCAGCCTCCCGAGTAGCTGGGACTACAGGCGCCCACAACCGCGCCCGGCTAATTTTTTGTATTTTTAGTAGAGACGGGGTTTCACCGTGTTAGCCAGGATGGTCTCGATCTCCTGACCTCATGATCTGCCCGCCTCGGCCTCCCAAAGTGCTGGGATTACAGGCGTGAGCCACCGCGCCCGGCCGAGATATTGTATCTTAAGAACAAAAAATAAAAATAAAAAAGTCTTTAGATTTCTTTAGGAATTGAATTCTAGAGTAAAATAATCTGTTCCCACGGACTTCATCTAATTTTTGTTCTGCAGTAGTAATTTATATTTATTACATAAAAGACAAAAATAAAGCACCCTAACATTATTTAATAAATAATTCTAAGTTTTAATTTTTTTAAACAATGATAAGAATTAGAAATGTAAAATTAAGTATGAAAACAATAACAGCTAGCCAAGTACCTTTTATGAAAATTTAAATAATGAATTTCATTATTCTATTAGCTTCCAGAAACCTCTTCATTATTAAAAATAAATTGTTATAGATATGATCTGAATTCTTTTAAATTTTTTATAAAAAGTTTTATGACCTAGACTATCATCTAACAGGCTAAATGTTTTCTGTTGTCTTGTGAAGAACTATTTTTGGGTTGACTCTTCTCTCAATATTAATTAAAGTCAAGTTGATTGATAGTGTTAATCTAATCTCTTTTTTCCTTACTGATTTTTCTATCTGCTTTTTCTGTCAATTATTCAGGAAAGGGTATTTAAAATTTCCACTTAAGTTGTGAATTTCACTGGTTGTCCTAGTACATCTATAAATTTTTGATTTGTGCATTTTCAGGCTCTGTTATTAGGTGCATAAAAGTTTAAGATTTTATATTCTCTTGTTAAACTGACCCTTTTATTGTTAAGAAATAACCCTTATTACTGAGGATATTCTTCATTGTGAAACATCCTTTTTGCTATATTAATATAGCCACACCAAATTTTATTTGATTAGGACTAGCATGATGTAACTTTTTCCATCATTTTACCTTTAATCACCCTGGGCCTTTATATTGAAACTGTGTTTCTTTTACGCAGCGTACATTGGGTCCTGCCTTTTATTCAACTTGAAAAACTCTGCTTTTTATTGGTATTTTCAGAGCATTTACATTTTAGGTTATTATTTATATGGCAAAGTTTGAAATACCATCTCCTATTTGGTTTTCATTTCTTTGTCCTACTTATTTTTTATCTTTTTTTTTTTTCTATTTGTGTTCTTTTCTACCAATTGAATTAATTTTATAGTTCTATTTTGTCCCTTTTTAAGCTTGTTAGTTGTAACTCTTTGTATTGTTTTAGTGGTGGTTGCTTTAGGGTTCATAGTTACATCCTTAACTCATCATAGCCTATCTATTTTCAAGTGATATCCCACTTCACGTTACTGGAGTATACTCATCTAATAAGAAGAAGATTACCAGAATACACTTGCATATCTCTCTTCCTGAGCTTTGTGCTAATGTCATTAATTTTACGTTTACACATGCTATAAACTCCAGACCAGATCATACTTGCTTAAAGGATCAATTATCCTTTATAGAGATTAGTAACAAGAAAAACATGTATGCACTTACTTATGATGTCTGCATTGCTGTCATATTTCTTTAAACAATCAATATCTTTTAAAGAGATTTAAATAAATAAAAGATCCTACACATTAATGCAGTCACAAATTCTAGTGTTCTTCATTTCTTTGTATAAATCCACATTTTCATAACCACACCTGATATCATTTTCCTTCTGTTTGAAGGATGCCCTTAACACTTCTTGCAGTGTGGTCCATGCTAATCAATTCTTTCTGCTTTTGTATTTTTGAACATGTCTACATCTTCTCTGATTTTAAAGAATATTTTTGGTAGTTGTTTGATTCTAGATTACGTTCCACTCCCACCCCCTCTAGTTCTTTAGAGACATCATTCCACTGTCTTGTGGGCACTATTTTTCACATGAAATTTGCTGTAATCATTACTTTGACATATGGTGTGTAACCTGTCTTTTCTCTCTGGATGCTTGTAAGATTTTCTTTGAATCATCACTTTTCAGCACTCTGATTATGGAGTACTATGCATTTCTCCTAAATACTGCTTTGGTATCATCTACAAATTTTATATGTTGGAATTTTATTTGTGATTTTGGTGCTTTGAGTGGGCTGAGCTTCTTGAATCTACGGGATTATAGTTTACATCAAATATGAAAATGTTTTGTCATTATGTCTTCAGATATGGTTTCTGTGATTTCTCTTTTTCAGGAATTCCAATTACATGTATATTAAGGTACTCATAATTTTCCCACAACTCATAGATCTTCTATTCACTTTTTAAAATCTCTCTTCTCTGTATTTTTTTTTTTTTGGTAGGGTTTTTATTGCTATGTCTTTAAATTCACAAGTCATATTTTTCCTGCAAATTCTAATCTCCTGTTAATTCTGCTCAATGCAATTTTGATCTCACACATTGTAGATTTTATATCCAGATGTTTGATTTGGGCCTTTTATGTATCTGTGATGTCTTTATCTAACTTTATGAACACATGAAATACAGTTATAATAACTGCTTAATGTCATTGCATAATCTAACATCTGTGTCATTTCTGGGACCATTTTGATTGATTGATTTTTCTTCATCTTATTGATTACATTTTTATACAGTTTCCCATAATTAGAAGTTTTTCTTTGGATGCCATACCTTGTAAAATTTACCCATTTGGAATTGAATAGTTTTGTATCCTGTAAGTATTCTTGAGTTAACTTCTAAGATGCATATGTGATCAAATAGACACAGGCACGTCTACCAGGATAGACTACATTCTAGACCTGAAAATACATTGTATTAGTCCATTTTCATACTGCTATGAAGAATACTTGAGACTAGGTAATTTATAAGGAAAGAGGTTTAATTGACTCACAGTTCCACATGGCTGGGGAGGCCTCAGGAAACTTACAATCATGGCAGAAGGTGAAGGGGAAGCAGGGCACCTTCTTCACAAGGTGGCAGGAGAGAGAGAGTGTGCACAGGGGAAACTGCCACTTTTAAACCATTAGATCCCATGAGAACTGCCTCGCTATCATGGCAACAGCATTTGGGAAACCGCCCCCATGATTCATTCACCTCCTACCAGGTCCTTCCCTCGACCTGTGGAGATTACAATTCCAGGTGAGATTTGGGTGGGGATACAGAGGCAAACCATATCATACATCTCAAAAAATTAGAAGAAAAATCCAAATAACACCATGTATGTTCTCTGACCACAGTAGTGTTAAATTACAATCAATAATTAAAACATGTCTCGAAAATGTCCAAATATTAGAAACTGAATAGCACAATTGTAAATTATCAATGGAAGAGTCAAAGAAAAAAAATCAGAAATCAGAAAGTAATTTGAACAAAATGAATATGGAACCACAATGTATGACATTTGCAGGATAACACTAAACCTGTACTAAGAAACTTATGGCTCTGAATGACTATATTAAAAAAGAATGAAGATTTTAAATCAAGGAGCCCTAGCTTTCACTTTAAGAAACTAGAACAGGAAAAGCAAGTTAAACCAAAAACAAGCAGGAAAAAGAAAATAATATAAGGGAATGAAAATGAAATAAGGTAGCCAAAGAAATACTAGAAAGCTTGGAGTAAACAATATACCAAAATGATGTCCACATTCTGTATTAATTAGAGAAATGCTAGTTCAAATGAAAATAACGTAAGAACTGTTAACATCATTGAATTTGCAAGCATATAAGTAAGATTGCTAAACTCAACTCTTTTTTTCCCTTTTTTTTTCCTCTAACCATGGCTTTGTAGAGAAGAATTTTTGTCTACTGCCTCCAAGTAAGACTGCTGTGTTGTGCTCTTTCTGACCTATCATTTCTTCTTTGCTGAGATCTTCATCTTCCCTTTATGCTAGTGTTCCTCCAGCTACATCCCTCACTTCACCCTGTTTCCTCTCCACTCTGTCTCCCAGGGCACCTTACCTAAAACAACCAGCTTAATTATTACTGAGGAGCCCAAAGATCACCTGGTGGCCATCAAGCAGACCATCCAGAGGCCAGACTCCTTATCTGAGGAATTCAGAAGTAATTAGACTCCCCTATTCTCTAAAGCTGGTATAGAGTATCAGGCTTCTTTTCCCCCAAAATTGTAAGTAACTAGAATTTCTACTTACTCTAGAATGCATGCATGTCAAAACTCATCGTGCAACCCTTGCTGACATTAAGGCACCAAAATGTCTACAAATGTCATCATTTATCATGACCTACATGGCTATTATGGTGCAAATTACCATTCAGCTCCTGCTTTAAGGTCCTTAAATATTGATAAGGAAAATCCACCACAGAGAGCTCAGTCCTCTCTTGCTGAGGCACCCACTGCACTCTTCTGCAGAATTCTTTCCACCCAATAAAACTTTCTTTTTTAAACCCATACTGTTCTCTGTAAATTCTGTTTACTACCCTACTACCTGAGAGCTAACCACTTCCCAATGTTAGGGCTCTGACACCTTGCCAGGCAATTACCTCTTGGGTAGGGTTCCCTCCAAACTATAGCATATTCCAACATCTCACTGAGATTTTGATTCAATCCAAAGTCCATCCAATGTCAAATATCCGTGTCTGCATGCAACCTCAGCTCAACAAGTGTACTGTCACATTCATGGTTTCTTTATTGATTAAAAACCCACCGTTTTTTCCTAGAGTGGGCAGGTACTCCATATAAAGAATTGTACAAATGCAAATAATCTTTTGGTTCTAGTCTGTCAGTAGTGAAAGTGTCTAAGCCATTTTGGGTATAAAAAAAAGAAAGGTGGACCTGGCGCGGTGGCTCACGCCTGTAATCCCAGCACTTTGGGAGGCTGAGGCAGGCGGACCACGAGGTCAGGAGATCAAGGCCATCCTGGCTAACATGGTGAAACCCCGTCTCTACTAAAACTACAAAAAATTAGCCGGGCGTGGTGGCACACGCCTGTAGTCCCAGCTACCCGGGAGGCTGAAGCAGGAGAATCGCTTGAACCCAGGAGGCAGAGGTTGCAGTGAGCAGAGATCATGCCACTGCATTCCAGCCTGGACAACAGAGTGAGACTCTGTCTCACAAAAAGAAAAAAGAAAAGAAAGAAAGTTGTCATCTAGTCACCTTTATTATAGCTAAGAACTACATAACATTATATAAGCATCATTTACTTGTGCATATACTCATGAGTTTACATGTGTAAATATGTAAATATATGATAAATATGTGTATACCTCTATATGCATGTATTTATATCATATATGTATATTATATATACACACACATATATTTGGCTTATTGTATTTTATATGTGTGTCTGTATATATACATACACAATACAATTTAAGCAATGCTTATAATACAATAAGCAAAAACATCTCAGCTTGAATTGCAATGGCAGCATACCTTGGTCCATAAAATTTATAATATTTCAAAAATTTCTAGATAGTTGGAAAGCAAGAACTGAATAGTATAAAGGAGATCATTTCAGTAATGCAAAATTTTCCCCATCAAGTAAGTTCACAGAATGCTTACCTCATTAGAGAAGAAGAATTTTCAAATTCATAGATGCATATTAATGCACTGAGTGTTCCTGTTCCCCTTCCATTTTATATTTCAATTTACAGCCTTCCTATTTATTCTGCATTTTTATGTTTCCTTCTTTTATTTCCAATTCTAAAGAAATAATTCAATCTTTACCTAGTTAGTTCATTATTAGTGGCCTACAATGTTTGTTAGCACACAAAACTATGCATACCAGAAGGCACCTGTGGGGATGATTTAAAATTAAGCTGACATTATAATTATCAATGTGATACCATTTCACTTATGGCTTCCAAAAAAAAAAAAAAAAAGTCTTCAGGAACAAAAACAGAAAAGACGAGCATATCCTTTAAAACACTATTAACTTCAAAGCCTTGAATAAATATATGCCATAAAAACCTAGATAGCATCCTTAATTATGCTTCTAATTGTTGTCACCTGAATCACCAAGGGCAAAAATGCTGTCCTATTTCCCCAACTCTTCACATATTTTTGTTTGAAGCTTGTTGGTAATTCTAGGGAGTGCAGGAGCATCCCCTACAGGAAGCGCCAGGGCCAAGTTTAATTTAAACGTTTTCACGGTATCTTTTTCATCTGCTAATTTGTATTCACCCAGTGTGTTAACAGTAATTGTGTGGAGAGAATTAGAGAGGGCTACTGCAGTGGTTTGTGAATTACATCAATGTTTCAGCCCCTAAAAGGATTCTGCAATTTTGTCAAAGGATTTCAAAGCACATGCTGAAATACATACTAGGATTTGTATTTGTTTGTTTGTTTCTATATACCATGTTTTGTTCATACGAGGTTCTCAAACATGTGTCTCTCTCTTTAGAATTGTAAAATTAAGCTTACATGTAGTTAACCTTAAAAAAGAGAAAGAAAGAAAAAAGAAATTCAGGAAGGAGCACATTCCCTTGTATTTCACGGTCAGCTTTAAATGCAGTCTTTCCCTAAAGCAGGAGAAAACGAATCAGTCCAAGAGCAAAATAAGTTGTAGAACTCTGTGCATGGTGTGTTTTGTGTGTCACTGTGTTCATGCGAGTATATGTGAGTTGGCAAGTGTGTGTTTGCAAATATTCTATCAGTGAGAAAAATCGAGTTTGCAAAAATTCAGTCATCAGTGATAAAAATTATAACAGTAAGCTGAGCTAACCCACCCCTGATCTTGCCTTTCCCTTAATTATTCCTGTGCTATTGGGCCACAGGAACTTGGGAAGACACTTAGGCTACAGTTTAAATTATAATAGGCCTTGCCCAGAAACCCAATCACAGTTGTAAAGCTGATGGGAGGCCATCAGGCTGCAGGGAGAAGAGCCTGATTCTTGCTAAGGCGCAGACATGAAGGATTGCCAGCTGTTATTCCAGAGGTTATAAGATGTGCAACTTCCCCAAGTATTCTTGTAAATAACATCACTATTGTGGAACCTAAGATTGGCCTTTTGAGATAACTTTTCAGTTTTTTTGCACGTCTGATACCCGTGGCGCCACCTGGACCCAGCAACCCCCCTCCTGTGGCCCCAACCAGAAGCAATTCAGCCTTCAGGACAGCTTCAGCCTCCTAAGATTTCATCACTGCCTTCATCAATCGGCAGCAAGCACCTGTTACCTACTACCCCCACCCCTTCCCTTAAACTGCCTTTGAAAAGCCCCTAACCTATAAGCTTTGGATGAGATGATTTTTTTATGAGAAAGGGGTCCCAATTCAGACCCCAAAAGAGGGGTTTTAGACTTCACACAAGAAAGAATTCCAGGTGAGTCCATAGACTAAAGTGAAAGCAAGTTTATTAAGAAAGAAAAGGAATAAAGAATTGCTACTCCATAGGCAGAACAGTGGTGTGGGCTGCTTAACTGGATATGCTTATGGTTATTTCTTGATTATATGCTAAATGAGGAGTGGATTATTCATGAGTTTTCCAGGAAAGGGATAGGCAATTCCAGGGACTGAGGGTTCCTTCCCTTTTCACACCATATAGTATAGGGTGACTTCCTGACATTACCCTGGCGTTTGTAAACTGTCACAGCGCTGGTGGGAGTGTCTTTTAGCATGCTAACACAGGATAATTAGCCTAGAGGAGCAGTGAGGGTGGCCAGAGGTCACTTTCATGGTCATCTTGGTTTTGGTGGGGTTTTGGCTTGCTTCTTTACCGCATCCTGTTTTATCAACAAGATCCTCGTGAGCTGTATCTTGAGCTGACCTCCTATCTCCTCCTGTGATTAAGAATGCCAGACCTCCAGGGAATGCAGCCCAGCAGGTCTCAGCCGCATTTTACCCAGCCCCTATTCAAGATAGAGTTGCTGAGGTAGGAGAATCATCTAAGCCTAGGAAGTCAAGGTTGCAGTGAGCTCTGGTAGAGGCTGGGTGATAGGCGTAAGACCCTGTCTCAAAAAAACAGAAAAAGAGGAGGGTGCCTGACTCCAGAGTCCCCCAAGAATGCCTTTCAAGACACTGTTATTACAGATCAAGAGACTTTATAATCTTTACTTTTCCAAGTTAGCCTTAATTTTTACAACAACATAGTACTTTTAAATTGTGGTAAAATAGACTTAACATCAAATTTACCATTTTAGCATTTTGTTGTTGGTGATGGTGGTGTTGGTGGTGGTGGTTTCGTTTCTTTTCTTTTCTTTTCCTTTTCTTTTTTTTTCTTTTTTGAGACAGAGTCTCACTCTCACCCAGGCTGGAGTGCAGTGGCGCAATCTTGGCTCGCTGCAGCCTCCGCCTCCCAGGATCAAGCAATTCTCATTCTTCAGCCTCCCAAGTAACTGGAATTACAGGCATGCACCACCACGCCTGGCTAATTTTTCTATTTTTAGTAGAGATGCAGTTTCACCATGTTGCTCAGGCTGGTCTCGAACTCCTGGCCTCCAGTGATCTGACCCCTTTTGGCCTCCTGAAGTCCTGGGATCACAGGCTTGAGTCACTACGCCCTGCCCATTATAGCCACTTTTAAGAGTTTGGTGGTATTGAGTACAGTACATTCATATTGTGCAACCATCACCACTATCCGTCTCTAGAACTCTTTTCACCTTGCAAAGCTGAATCTTTGCACTCATAAGAGTGCAAACAATAAGTTCAAATTTCTCACCCTCCACTGCACCAGCTTCTGGTAACCACCATTCTACTTTCTGTCTGTGTGAATTTGCCCATTCTAGATATTGCATAGCAGTCGAATCATAATATTTATTGTGCTGTGTTCTGGCGTCCTTCACTTAGCATAATGTCATCGATATCTTCAAAGGAGTCAGGACCGAATGGGAATTTCATCTTGGCCAGGTGCTGCTGCCAGGTGCTCATGGAGTCGTGACTACCTTTTGCGGAAAGTACAATCTCTCTTTCTCACAATGCAAACCTGCGATTTCTAGATGAGAATTAGTTACTCTATCTCTGGATAACCTACAATAAAAAAATGAATATCTCATATTCGTTCTCAGAGCTGAACTAAGAAATACCACATACCAGGTGACTTAAAACAGCAGGCATGTATTCTCTCACAGTTCTCAGGTCAGAATTCCAGAATCAAGGTGTGGACAGGGCCATGCTTTCTCTGAAGGCTGTAGGGGATGATCTGTTTCATTGCCTCTCTCTTAGCTTCTGTAGGTGGCCAGTGATCTTTGGAGTTTCTTGGCTTGTGGCTGTGTCACTCCAATCTCTGCCTCCATCTTCACATGATCTTCTTTGTGTTTGTGTCTGTCTCTTTGTCTCTTCCCTTCTTATAAGGATACCACTCATCTTGGGGAACAGGTGGTGTTTAGTTACATGAATAAGTTCTTTAGTGGTTATTTCTGAGACTGTGGTGCATCCATCACCGAGCAATGTACACTGTACCCAATGTGTGGTCTTTTATCCCTCACTTCCTTCCCACCGTTTCCCCGAGTCCCCAAAGTCCCTTGTGTCATTCTTATGCCTTTGCATCCTCATAGCTTAGTTCCCACTTATGGGTGAGGACATAGGATGTTTGGTTTTCTATTCCTGAGTTGCTTCTCTTAGAATAATGGTCTCCAACTCCTTCCAGGTGGCTGTGAATGCCATTAGTTCAGTCTTTTTTATGGGTGAGTAGTATCCCATGGTGTATATGCGTGACATTTTCTTAGGATACCACTCTTATTGGATTAAGGTCTCACCCTACTCCAGTATGACTTCATCTTAACTGTTTATGTCTGCAAGGACCCTGTCTCTAAAAAACGGTACATTCTGGGGTCCAAGGGATTAAGATGTCAACAGATCTTTTTGGGGGGATCACAATTCAACAAATAAAAGCCTACATTCTTCCTCATTATATTTGGACATCACAGGCAGTTGAGCTTTCTTCTGCCTTAAGAATATGGAATGGTGTAGGTCAAGCTTGGCCAACCCATGGCCTGTGGTATGCATGCGGTCCAGGACAGCTTTGAATATGGTCCAACACAGATTTGCAAACTTTCTTAAAACATTATGAGATATTTTTGCATTAAAAAAAAAAACTCATCAGCTATCATGAGTGTTCGTGTATTTTATGTTTGGCCCAAAACAATTTTTCTTCCAATGTGGCCCAGGGAAGCCCAAAGATTGGACACGCCTGGTGGAGTGGCTTCCAGGCAAGAGGTTTCATAAGCCTCACACCATAGCTCTGTTTTTACTAGAGCCGACACACACTCTCTCTTGCTTTTAGCAGAACTGACACACACAGGTAAGATCAATGCTGTGGATAGTTTTGAGGAGGCCCCGAGCTTATCATGAGGGTAAAATGTACTCGGCATCAGCAAGTGTCCTTCCCACCTCTGGACATGTTTGAGTCCAGAGAATATGTCACCTTTATGTCAGGGACACAGTTTCTCCCAGAAATTTCATTCTTCAATTTTGAAACTCTTTGTCCTCTGGGTTGAATTTTATGCCATTAACCGTGAACGTTTTCCATTTCATGCTAGTTTATAGTTTATAAAATACCTATAATGAAACGCTCATTTTTGACCTTCCCAACAATTCTCTGTGAAATAGGTTGAACAATTATCACTCTCTTTTCAGTAATGTCATTGAAACCTAGAAACGCATTAAATAACTTGGTAAAAGTCTCCCAAGGTTTAGAGTTGGACAAGGCACAAAAATTCGGGTTATCTTGAATCCATTCTATGACTTGAAATTATTGTTATAGAAAAAAGTATGTCATTGAAACAGAGAAAAAAGGAACATTTATATAGTGTCTGTAGATGTCTGTTTAGTTTTACATTAGTAATCCTTTCTCATCATATTAGCACCTTTATTTAATCATTTGTTCTTTTTCTTAGGACACCAAAGCCCTATTTCCTTCTTTATTCATCTGGAGACAAAGTCTTGCTCTGTCACCCAGGTTGGAGTGCAATGGTGCGATCTTGGCTCACTGCAACCTCCGTCTGCTGCATTCAAGCAATTCTCCTGCCTCAGCCTCCCAAGTAGCTGGGATGACAGGCATGCACCACCATGCCTGGATAATTTTTGTATTTTTAGTAGAGACGGGGTTTTGCCTTGTTGTCCAGGCTGCTCTTGAACTCCTGGCCTCAAGTGATCTGCCCGCCTTGGCCTCCCAAAGTGTTGGGATTAGAGGTGTGAGCCACCATGCCTGGCCTTTTTTTAAATTTGTGTTTTTACTTTTTGTAGGGCATTTGCAAAAAGGCATCCTAAAACATAGGCTATCACATGAACTTTTTACTCAAATCCTTTGGTGTGGCGTGAAATTAAGTTGAAAACTAGCACAATGACTGTAAGCCTGATTAGTGATATCTTGCTTCCACACTAAATTACACAGTTGAGAATTTTACAAAGGATTGTACAGGAGACAAGAGTTGGTCATTCAAGCAACAGATGGTTCCACGTACTTATTTGTGTTCAGCTAAAAATTAAGAAAAAAAAAAAGAAAAAGTTCAACAAAGATTAAAGATTCTGTGAGAGCGATAGATTTTAGTAAAACTCTTTCATTATTTTCCCAGGAATTCTCATGAAACAGTTTTAGCATGTGTATGTTGGGGGTGGCTGGAGATACAGACATTTGCTAATAAAGTTTCTTTTGAAAATATTTATTGATATATTTATACACATTTCTGGGGTAGAAGTGCAATTTTGTTACATGCATAGGTTGTGTGGTGGTCAAGGCAGGACTTTTAGGGTTTTCTTCTTTGCTAAAATTGAATAGGGCTGGACTTTCTTCCACTATTTTTTATGGTGGTAAAACATACATAATGTGAAGCTTGTCATTTTAACCAAAGTGTGCAATTCTGTAGTATTAAATATATTCACAATGTTTTGCAAATATTACCTCTATCTATATCCAAAATATTTTCTTACTCCAAAAAGAAAATCTATACTATTATGCAACAACTTCCCATTTCCTCCCTCCCTCCTTCAGCCCCCAGTAATCACCAGTCTCCTTTCTATCCCCGTGAATTTGCCTTTTCTAGATATTTCATATCAGTCAAATCATACAATATGTGTTCCTTCATGTCTGGTTCCCTTCACTGAGCATAATATCTTCAAAGATCTTCCATGTTGTAGAAGAACATGGCATGAGTCAGAGCTTCATTAATTTTTATGGCTGAATAATATATTCCATTGTGTGGCTAGACTCCATTTTGTTTGTTCATGTATTGGTTGATGGACATTTGGATTGTTTCTATCTTTTGACTATTGTGAATAATGTTTTCATCTCTTTGCATCCCTGTTGTTCATTTTTGAAGTTATATACCTAGGATTGAAACTCCTGAGCCAGGTGCTAATTCTGTGTTCAACCTTTTTTTTTTTTTTTTTTTTTTGAGATGGAGTCTCACTCTGTCACCCAGGCTGGAGTACAGTGACATGATTTCGGCTCACCACAGCCTCCACCTCCTGGGCTCAAGTGTTTTTCCCGTCTCAACCTCGCGAGTAGTTGGAACTACAAGCAGATGACACCACACCTGGCTAATCTTTTTAATGTTTTGCACAGATGGGGTCTCACTATGCTACCCAGGCTGGTCTCAAACTACTGGGCTCAAAAGATCCTCCCACATAAGCCTCCCAAAGTCCTGACAGTACAGGTGTGAGCCACCATACCCTGCTTGGAATAATGTTAAATCGAGGGATTCAGTGAATCAATGTACCTGTTTTATAAATGTAACAATGTGGCCAGGCGTGGTGGCTTACGTCTGTAATCCCAGCACTTTGGGAGGCCAAGGTGATCACCTGAGGTCAGGAGTTCGAGACCAGCCTGGCCAACATGGTGAAACCTCGTCTTTACTAAAAATACAAAAATAAAGCAGGTGTGGTGGCGAGTGCCTATAGTCCCAGCTACTCGGGAGGCTTAGACAGGAGAATTGCTTGAACCTGGGAGGCCGAGGTTGCAGTGAGCTGAGATTGTGCCACTGCACTTAAGCCTGGGCGACAGAGTGAGACTCTATCTCCAAAAAAAAAAAAAAAAAAAAAAAAAAACATGTCACCGTGCATGTATGTGTGTGTGAATCTGTGTCATCTGTAGCAAACTATAGCAAAGACAAGGTGGGGAATAAGGAATTCTAGGAGTAAGACTACATTACATGGACCATGAGACATAATTATTTAATTGCATCTCACAACTGTGTAAGATCTCCTAAATGCATGCATTGACCTACTAAGTGTTAAAGGAAGTACTGGAATCTGCAAGACACTAAGCTACTTGGTCACAGAGAGGGGTTAGAACTAGAGCATCCAACTCTCCACCTTCTGTTTTACTGTATTTTTCCATTAGTTCTTCAAATGTGTAGCCAACTATAGCCCATTCCACTGTGAGGATTGTCTGTCTGTGCCATTCACTGCATCACTTGATTCCTCTTCCTGAGAAAGTCAACGCGTTAATAGATTATCACTCTGGTTTGTCATTTTGAGTATCTCATTTTCGTTTTAGAACACCAGAGTGGCTCTCTCCTGGCTCTTCATTAAACAATCATTAAAATTACAGGTTTGAAGGTGTCCATACCTGAGCTTCAGTTATCTAATTGCTGTCATTTGCTGAGTGCTTTTGTTACCTGAGTTCAGAGAACAGATGCTCCCCAACCCCAAACCAAACCAGACCAATTTGCAAAATCCCTTTTTAATAGCACATTTCTCTGTATGTCTGTTGTTATCCATTTCTTTGTTTCTTTGGGGACACCATACTGATGGTAGACAAGAAACCAAAATTCCCATCTTGGCTCAGTTTTACAATCAAGGTGAGCCTTTGGTAATATAAAAATATCTCTCTTCCCTATGACCTCCCTTCATCCCCCTATCCTCTCTCTTCCCTCCCCTTAACTTCCTTCCTTCTTTCCATTTTCTTTTGATAGTCCTTCCTTTTGATTTCCTTCCTTTTTCCCTCTTTCCTCCCTCCCTCCCTCCCTTCCTTCCTTCTTTCTTTTCTTTTCTTCTTTCTTTCTTTCCTTCTTTCTTTCTCCTCCTCCTCCTCCCTTCATCCTCCTCCTCCTCATCCTTCTTCTTCTTCTCCCCCTCCTCCTCTCCTTTCCTTCCTTCCATCATTCCTTCCTTCCTCCCTTCCTCATTTTCCCCTTCCTCCTTCCTTTCTTTCATTCCTCCTTTCCTCCTACCTTTTCTATTTCCCTTCCTTCTGTTTTCTTTTGTCCATCCTTTCTTTTTTGCTCCTTCCTCCCTTCATTCATCTGTCTCCTCTTCTTCCCTCACTCTTTCTGCCTCCCTCCTTCTCTCTCTCTCTCTCTCTTTCTTTCTTTTCCTCCCTCCTTTCTTCTTTCTCCTCCTTCCCTCCCTTCCTCCCTTCCATACCTATCTAGAAGCTACACATATCTTGCTCATTTATGGAGTAAGCATGATAAGTGTTATCTCCCCCTCACCGGGTGGTGTGGAGGTCAAGATGGCGAAAATGACATCACTACTTTTTTCAATCTTCATTTCCAGGTGTGTGGCAAATATAAACTGCTCACCACAAAGTCTGACAAATAATAAGTGTTTTGGGGAAGAACATTATTATTCGATGGATGAGGTAGATGTAGCTGACACCCAAGGCTACACAGACAAATGGACAGAATTACATTCTAGGAGAGGGATGAGGCGCAAGCTTACAAATTCATACCTGTCAGAGATGAGTTGCTGGAATACAGCTCTGACTTTGATATTGGTTTGCAAACCTGTGTCTCCCTGTTTGTGATTCTTTTCAGAATGTGAGGATTCATAATGAAGTTTACTTTCCAGTTCTCCTCTAATTTGATAGACTGTTTTATTCGAAAATACTTTTAATCAGGGTGTTCTCTCTCATCTTCCTGTCTGGGACCTACACTCGCAAGTTTGGGTTCCAATAAAGAAACAGATAACTACAGACATACAGAGAAATGTCTTATTAAAAAGGGATTTTGCAAATTAGCCTGCTTTTGTCCTGAGTAGGGGAGCATCTGTCCTCTGAACTCAGACAGCAAAAGCACTTAGCAAATGACAGCAATTAGTTAACTGGAGCTCAGGCATGGACACCTTCAAACCTGTGATTATAATGATTGCTTAATGAAGATGCATGTCAGTTGTTCCAGACACCCCATTCTCAGAATCCCCTTGTTCCTCACAGCATTGACCTTGGGGCTATTATCAGTTGCATATTTTTTTATCTGTCATCATCACCACATTAAGAATAACTTTAAGTAATATCTTTACGCCAGATAGCTTGTGATGAGATAAAGGCTAAACCTAGTATACACAAATTGAGTGTGGCTTCCATGGAATGTGTAACTACAGTTCCACTGATGGATTCTCCCTACAGGTTAGGGATATGACTCATTGGGGTGGCGATGAACAGTAATTAATCTGAGTCTCCTCCAAGGAGAAATGAAATGTTGCTTTGGGGGAGGCCTTTGACAGGGCACAGTTGTAAACTTCGAGAAGATAACAATTACAGGTTTATACTCTCAAAGTGAGAAGCCCGTCCCTGGAAGAGGCTGATGTATACTTAGCTGTCTCCGGGGGCTTTGAGGGTATTATCTTATATTAAAGTCGATGATTAATTATCATGGTGCTTGGAGAATCATTGAAGCACAGCTTGCAGCCCGAGTTGATTGAAAGTCCGTGTCCAATGTAATTACCAGCTTGTCTATCAGATTTCTCAAAATAGAACATGAGAACTCGCATGGGGCTGTTTAAAATATTCAGATTTGCCTTATTTGGGATCTCAACATTGAAAACATGCATCCAAAGAGAAATTACTTTCAATATTTGTTCCCCAAAGTTTCATGATGGCATTGATGGCAAATATTTTCTTAGCAGTGAAAGGACCATAACATAAAAATAAAAATTTAAAAACTGCTTTATATTTAAATCATATCTCATCAATATGTGTAGTGGATGCAACAAATAACACAAATTTAGAAAATGTTCAGGTTTAATTGGAAAGGTTATAAGCACAGAAATTAAGACACAAATTTAAATATTTCTATATATTTAACCAGATCCATTATAATATGAAAAGTTCAAAAATATGAAACAAATGCATAGTTACAATTAATTGAATTTGGAAGTCAGACAAAAATAATAAATATACCATCCTTTGATTTTTACCAGAGTATAAATATAATGTCAATGCAATAAAATAATATGCAACAGCAGAAATAAAATGGGCACATGAGAGAAACTTGCACACACACATACACACACACATACAGACACACATACACACACACACAAGATAAGTGGTTAAAATATTTTAATCCAAACCCACACTTTCTTTAGACAATTTTTCTTTTTCTGTGACATTTCCAATCCATGGACTGTAATGAATTTCTGGAAAGAGCCATGCTTCTCAAATTTCTAGCCAACTGGAGAATTATACAACATGGTGTGATCTTGTCTCTCGGAACGAAATCTCCATCACTTAGTGGTTTTAATCAATGTAGTACTCCTCATCCTTTTACTTTCAACTCATTATATGGAAATGATTTAATAATAATTCCTGCTTTATGACATATTCTCATTTGTGAGATATAAATCATTCCCTCTTCTTTTTCTTTCCTGCCTCCCTTTCTCCTTCCCTCACTCCCTCCCACCCTTCCTCCCTCCCTCCTTCTTTCCTTCCTTCCCCTATCCTTCCCTCCCTCCCTTCTCTCCTTTTCTCTTTTCTCCTTTCTTTGTTCATCTCTCCTTTATCTTCCTTTACTTTCTTCTACTTATACCCCACATTCACAAAAATGTCACCTAGACAATATGTTATAACTACTCGTGATTTCCCCTTCGTTGCATTTCTCTGCCTTCTTGGCTTAAAGTAAGGGCCTCCCACCCCTCCCATTAAATTTGTGGTTGTTTTAATTTTATTGCTTTATTTTTGATAAGTTTTGTGTATATATTCTTTTTTTTAGACAGGGTCTTGCTCTGTCTCCCAGGCTGCAGTGCAGTGGCATGATCAAGGCTCACCGCAGCCTCAACCTCGCCAGGCTCAAGTGATCTTCCCACCTCAGCCGCCCAGCGTTGCTGGGACCATAGGTGCACATCACTATCCCTGGCTAAATTTCATATATTTTTGTAGAGATGGGGTTCGCCATGTTGCCCAGGCTGGTCTCAAACTCCTGGGCTCAAGCACCCGCCTCAGCCTCCCAAAATGCTGGGATATCTATATATTATTTAAAAATATATACTTTTTAATCTAAGTTTTAAACTTAAAGCATATTATGCTGTTTGTAATATGTTTGAACTTATTTAATATGTTGCAAAGTTTCATGTATGTTTTATGCTATCTCCTGGCTGATTTATTTTGATTGCAATGCAATATTTTGTTACATTAATCTACTACCAAGTTTCACCTATAATTTGGGCTGAGCCCTGGTTGATTCCTTTTTGACCAGAGTATATTTCGTTGTAGTAATATGCTAATATTCCGACAGCCCAGGATTAGCAGTGAGGTACTGCCTCAGGAATGTAAATTTCCCACAAGTTTAAAAGAAAGCAAAAATGTCTTTGTGTAGGTAGAAACAAAAGGAGTCCTGTTAGCAATTCGTGTGAGGAATTAAAGATTTTTTTAAACTATCATATGGTTTACCTTTCAGATATATAAGGCAATAATGACAATAACAAATAAACAAATTGAAGTTCTTTTTTGTTTTGTTTGGTTTGGTTTGGTTTTGCTTTGTTTTATTTCTGCAGAAACAGTAACAAGTCTCTAAAGGAGCTTATATTAGAAACAATACATCAACATTTACTAAGGAAGCCAAAAAATGGACTGAATGCTTCGGTATTCCAAATACCCTTTAAAACTAACAAGTTGCTTATTCCTGTTCCTGACATCTAAAACAGTCTGGGCACTTGTATGTGCTTAATTCATATTTCTTAAAATGAGGAATGGGTCATTATTCATAAGAAAGTGAAGTCATAATTTTTTCATTGGATAATTTATGTTATAATGGTGTCCTCCGTAATTGGAGAAGTTGATGAGGAGGATAAATAATAAAATGACTACTGGGAGATTTTTACCATCACTAAGTTCCTCTTTATGCCTTTTTTCATAGAGGGCTTATATCATCTGCATTATTCAAAGTATGCGATAAACAATGCTAATGATAAATATAATAAAAAGTGTACACTAATACAACAGCGTTGGTTTAGTAAAGGAATACTGAGGCCGGGGATGGTGGCTCATGCCTGTAATCTCAGCACTTTGAGAGACCAAGGCAGGTGGATCACCTGAGGTCAGGAGTTCGAGACCAGCTTGACCAATATGGAGAAACCCTGTCTCTACTAAAAATACAAAAATTAGCCAGATGTGGTGGTGAGTGCCTGTAGTCCCAGCTACTCGGAAGGCTGAGACAGGAGAATTGCTTGAACCCGGGAGGCGGAGGTTGCAGTGAGCCAAGATCGTGCCACTGCACTCCAGCCTGGACGACAGAGTGAGACGCCATCTCAAGAAAAAAATTAATTAAAAATAAATAAATAAATAAAATAGTATAAGAATACAGAAAAATATATTTTCTTCCCCATAATGGCAATTTTACAGGTTTCTTATGTGAAGTTGCATTGCTTTATTAATGGAAACATGTAAGTTTTATTTTAAAGTAATTCTTTCTCCACCTAGGGTGTATAAAATGTTGCCCCTGAAGTAGGTGTGGTCTGTAGGTTGAAATGGAGGCTGGTAGCACACTTTTGCACAGTATGAGCTCTAAATCCCCCTATGGCAAATGTAATTCCAAGAAGAAAGCCCTTTGTGAGCTCGGCTGTTGGAGATATGCAATCGATACAGGAAGACAGTTTACATATATTCCTTTACTTCCAGTTCAATTACAAGCCCATAGAACATGACTGGTGCATGAATATTTGCTAATTAAATCTACTCTGATTTTTTAAATTAGGAATTTAGCTGTTGCGTTCAGTCACCGAGTCTTGCTACTATTTTTATTGCAGAGACCTACTACTTAGAAGGCACTTGAAAACAATGTGCTAATAATAAATTGTGAATAATAAACAGCAAAGACATGACAGCTGGTGGTGGCATTTAAATCCCTAAAAATCATGTTATTATAATTCCTTGAGTGCCTACAAGGTTGCAGACAACTTGCTAAAGATTTTCCATTCATTAGTTCATTAAATCACTACAATGGCATCCTGAAGTAACTCTTATCCCGGTCTTACTTGTGAGGGAATTAAAGTCCAGGAAGATTACAGCACTTTGCTTGGGATAGTAAATAGCCTAACTACGATTAGAGTGGAGGCTCTCACATCTATGCTTTTGATTATGATCATTGCCACATCCTTGGAATGCATCACTAACATACCCTTATGACCATAAAGGAAGCCACTCTTCCTTTCTTCTTCCTAGCCCCTGTCTCTCCTTTATTGATGACTGTAGTGGCCAGAAAGAGAGCGTGATATACTTATTCCAAAGGATGGCACATCTAGCTTTCCTGAAAGATGCAGTAGAATGCACCATGACTTAGGAGCAAAATGCATCACCCCTAGCTTGGATCAACAGTGAACTCCAGAGGAAACTGCAGGTGCTGGGCTTGAACTCATGGTGACTTCTAGGAAAGGGATGAAAACTGACCTTCTGTGATAGATTGGATCCTTTGTCCCTCAAAGCCATCCACTTCTTGACTTCTGGTATCTGAATATGTTCCCCTACATGACAAAAGCCTTTGCAGATCTTACCAAGTTAAGGATGTCAAGATGAGAAGTCATCTTCAACATGGATCCTTATAAGACATAGACAAGAATGTCAAAGAAGAGAGGAGATTTGATGATAGAAGCAGAGATGGAATGATGTGCTTTGAAGATAAAGGAAGAGACCATGAGTCAAGGTAGACTCCAGAATTGGGAAAAGTCAAGGAATGGATCCTCCCTGGAATCTTCATAAAGAACCAGCCATGCTGACTCCTTGCATTTAGCCCCTTAAGATTCATCTCAGACTTTTGACCTCCAGAACTATGAAAGAATCAATGTGTGTTGTTTCTTAAGCCACTGGTTTGCAGTAATTTCTTGTAGCAGCAACATAAAACTCATATATCCACCCATCAGGCAAACTTAGTCACCTCTTCATTGTGGAACAATTTGGAAATGATTTCTTTTTTGCATTTATCAGTAGTCTAGTAATTGATCTAAAGGAGAGCTATGCAACAGATTAAACTGCACAGGCTTTTCTAGCCAGTGAGTACTGTACCTCCCTTGAAAAACCAGATGACTCGGAAAGTTCCTAATTGTTTCAATCAAAGGCAACTAAAATGTAAGCCAGGCCTCTTTGCATGTCTCAAGTCATGCAACTCAGAACTGCAGTTTATAGATAAAGAGCCCAAAACACACTGAGTTATAAATTGGAGACTTTTTTCCACTCTTCATTTCACCTAATACATATTCCCTACAGGCAACTGAAACAATCTCTGGAGATTTGTAAGGACTGATTTTATTTTCTCTTTCTTTCTTTCTTTCTTTCTTTCTTTCTTTCTTTCTTTCTTTCTTTCTTTCTTTCTTTCTTTCTTTCTTTCTCTCTTTCTTTCTTTCTTTCTTTCCTTCTTCTTTCTTTCTTCTTTCTTTCTTTCCTTTCTCTCTCTCTTTCTTCCTTTCTCTCTTCCTTTCTTTCTCTCTCTCTCTTCTTTCTTTCTTTGTTTTTTAGAGACAGGGTCTTGCTCTGCCACTGGGCTGGAGTGCAGTGGCATGATCACAGCTCACCACGGTCTCCAACTTCTTGGCTCAAGAAATCCTCCTGCCTCAACCTCCCAAGTAGCTGGGACTGCAGCCATGCATCACCACATCTGGCTTTTTTAAATTTTTATTTTAAGAGATGGGGTCCTGCTATGTTGCCCAGGCTGGTTTCAAACTCCTAGCCTCAAGCAGCTCTCCTGTTTTGGCCTCAAAAACTGCTGGGATTACAGGTTTAAGACCTGATGCCTAGATCATTTTCCTTTTGCTTTTTCTTTTCATCTTCTCTCCTCCCTTGAAAATGCTAGTGTGCCGTGCTATATAGAACATGATTCTAACACAATTGTTCACAAACTTGAGAGAATGTCAGGAGCATCTAGAGAGCTTGAAAAAAACACAGATCACTGTGCACTGTCCCAGAGATTCTGATATTGTGTGTCTGAGGTGCAGCCAGATAATTCATGGCACCAGGAAATTCCCCAGGGATGACAATGCTTCCTCTCTTGGTAGGACACTTTGGAAACTACTATATTAGTTTTTAGTCTACTTGAATGAACAAACGCAATGATTACCAACCTGGGGTATTTTCCACACCCCTGCCCGCCCTCCAACCCCCACAACGACACCTGGCACTGTCTGAAGACATGCCAATTGTCACATCTTTAAGGAAGGAGAGGTATTGCTCCTGGCATCCAGTGTGTGCAGGCCAGAAATGCTGCAAATCATCCTACAATGCAGAAAGCAGCCCCTACCACAAAAAAAATCATCTGAGGCAAAATGTCAGTGGCTTTGTGAGTAAGCTATTAGGCTGCCTATGTTGATGTCTTCACATGCTGTAGCTTTGCACCTTTGAGTAATTTGCTGAATGCCTCTATACCTACCTCCATTTACTAACCAATTAAAAAGAAATAAAATGTTAATAGATTTGTACAAAAGATGAAGCGAGATAATGCTACAAATTGTCTAGCACATTATAAACTCACAGTAAAAATGGATTGATGTAAAATATATCTCTCCACTTCAATTGCATGCTATTTCCTCCTCAAGAAATGTATGACAGAATGAAAATGGGCTGAGGTGTTTTCTTAGTTGAGCAATCTCCCGTAACAATCTCCCAGATTCTCACCCTGCAAAAATGATCATTGACTCATCCTTAAATGATGGGTTTTGAGAATTGTGAAATGACTTCTTCCTTGCCCCCTGATAGAAACCATCTGATACTGCCCTGGAAAACAAACAAACAAACAAACAAACAACAACAAAAAACAGAATTAGGATCAAACCTCCAGAAATCAGTTCCGCTTTCCATTTTGCAGAATCAGCAAGCATATCTTATTTGTAGCTCTTCACTGCATATATTAAATTTCAAAAGGCACCCACCAGGGTTAAAGACTCCACATAGAGATGTCTTTTACACAAGTTTGTCTGTGGTTTTGCTAGGTACATATCAGTCCTTCTTTAAGCATTGGAAATGCATTATTAAGGACTGTGTGCATGTGTGATTTAAGAGGTTTTTTTTTTTGAAGCCTCTTGATATTATAAAATTTATGGTTTTTCAAATGGCGTCCTCCAATGTCTTTATCTCTAGGGCCTGCTGTTTTGATATTTAATACATGAGAAGTGTCAGATAGAACGGGGAGTAGGAGGATTGCCTATCAAAATTACAAATGACATGGAGCCATTATCCTGGGCAACTTTTCAAAGAAAGTAGCAGAAAATACAAGGTGCTTTTATGGGGCTCTGATACCCCTCCGCTTTGAACTCTGTCCTCAACTCTTAATTGCTAGTGGAATGTGTCTCCAGATGAGCCCTTTGATAGCTTTGTCTTTGCAGACTTAGCCTACAGGGGAGTAAACAGCCTTTATTTTTTGCATAAGAGAGTCTTCAGATGCAACATTTATAAATACAAGAAGCAACCTGTAGGGCACAAAAAAGAAGAAAAGATGATTCTGCATGTTAATCGGGAGAGACTATTCCGAGCCCCGGTGCCTGAGTAAAGATGAGGAAGAGGGACCGTGCTGTTCTTCTGCAGACACTTGCCTGTCTGGAGCTGAATTTACTCAGCAAAATTGACTAGGATTATCTGATCTGAGTTAGTTTCTCTCCGAGGCAGGTGTGGGCACTAACATGTCTGTTGGGGCTCCATTGCTATAATGGAATATGGCAAGGAGAGGGCCCCTAGGAAGTGATTATTCTGAATCTTCAGCAGTTGTTATATCTGTATTTTTAAAAACAGGCTCAGCTTTTAAATGAGTGCCACTAAGAAAGGGAATCAATGGCTTGGATTTCCTGAAAACATTGTAAAACTTCACCACGCTAGTCTGTGCTCCTGTGAGTGCTGTCTTCTCTCATCTTATAACTGTGGAAGCAATATTACAACAATTACATGAAATGTCCTCTGTAACCTACTTTTCCCTGGTTATTCTTTTACTTCTATAAAGTATCATTCACATCTTTTAATGTGGCCAACCAGATCCTCTGAGGCATAGAAACACGCCATCCATTTTCTTTATAAACTTTTAATTAAAAGAGAAAAGAATTTCCCAAGTCAAAAGCGACAAAGACAAAAATGGACCACCCGACTTGATCTTACATTCTGTTCTACAGATTCCAGATCTCTCTTCCTTTTAGCAGCTAAACCACACAGAAAAACTAAAATCTCAGACTTTACCACTATACAATTTATCTATGTAACCAAAAACAACTTGTACCCCCTAAGCTATAGAAATAAATATATTTCTTCTGTTCATCTTCGCTCACACGAACGTTAGATTCTCTTACCTTGACCGCTACAAATACTTATTTGTTTCTCTGTGGTGAAGTCTTAGGGCAATGCTACTAAAACATGACTCTGTATATCCGTAGCATGCCCTGTATAAAACCCTTTAGTCTCTTCCTATTGCTGTAGGATCAGGAACAATCCCCTTAGCTTGGCCTATAAGAGTCCCCATGATTCTTCTCTCTACCGAGTTACCCTCTAGCTCAAGCAAATTTCTCTGTTCACCAAATACTTCCTTTATTCATCAGATACTTACATGACACCAGGTATATTGCAACTCTCATATTCAATGCCAGGAATAATATGATAAATCCATCATACAGAACCTCACACTAAACATGGGTTCCATGTTTGATGAATGTGCCGTTTAATTTGGGAAAGTGGATTCTCAGTGAGAAGGCAGCCTAATCTGCTGGTTCAGTATCAAGAAAGATAAATAGGTCAGTATTGGTTACCAAGATATAAGGATCAACTCATTTATCTGACTTGCTCTTCCTGTATTTTCACCAACTGTTTCTTGACTATGACTTGGTCTCCATGATGGGTGTGCTCAAAGGGAGATCCAGCCCAGAAAGCCAAGCACTAACACCTGCCCTCTTGGTTCTTGTATTTATTGTTATATAATAAAAAATGCTTTATGAACTGGGTCTGTCACTTTACAATAATTCCTTACCAAGCTTTCATAGCATTGTGAGCACACATGGACTGAAGCAGCAAATAATGAAGGAACAGGCTTGGTATCACAAATACATGGACTAATCCAGATATATCCTTTTCCTTCTCTTGCGTTTAGGGATGCTTCATTTGATTTTTTACAACTTTAAATGATATTTTTACAAAGTTTGCTTTGTCATTTATTTCACTAGAAATGGATTTAATCAGAAAGAAGATCAAGATGAAGGATACAATTCTAATTAAAACAACATTAACCAACATTAATTTAGGGAGTGGTGGCCAGAGGAGGACTGAAATATTCTAGTAGTCTAGGTTGGCTAATTTCCTTCACTTATTTTTACATGCACGAATAAAGCATGCCTCATTTATTGTTTGCACAAACTGTATCAGTGCTAATATTATAGCTATATAATTGAAGGATGGAAGAAATGGAGAAATCATCAGATGGAAAACTCCAGGCAGAGTTTTCTTCCTATCTTAAAGCTCTATCTCCTGGGTGTGCAGGATAAATAAGCAAGAAGGGAACAAGAACAGTATTTGAAAGTCAAGAAACACTCGTATTCTGACAGGTTGCCACAGAGGTAGTGTCTGTAAGCTTTTCCATTTTTCTCTTCAGATGAGAGCTCTGATTCTCTCTGGCACTTTGCTGTAAGATGCCTGGAGACAGATTAAACCTTCAGGAAACTTATCACAAATAAATTCACATTTAATCATCACAGGCTACCAAAGAAATACTCTGCTTCCTTATAATATTATACAGCCTCACAGCTCCATGGATTTACTTTATTGAAAAAAGTTAAAAATGGTGATAAT
This sequence comes from Macaca nemestrina, assembly GCF_043159975.1. Classification (NCBI taxonomy): domain Eukaryota; kingdom Metazoa; phylum Chordata; class Mammalia; order Primates; family Cercopithecidae; genus Macaca; species Macaca nemestrina. The sequence continues at coordinate 156,465,392 of NC_092145.1, forward strand.
AACTGAATAGAATTAAGGAATCGGAAAATAAAACTCACTCCCCAAAGTGTGCCTTTAGGTGTCTTCTTCCTCCCACAGTCAAAAGGCAAATGGAAATGTGGATTCTGCACCCAGTGATCTAACCACCTGCTGTCAGGGTACAGTTGGGATTTCACTGCCCAGCACAGCAGTGCGCCCCACTGTGCTTCTGAGAGACAAATCATCACCAACCGTTCTTCCTCTTCCTGTCATCATTATCTACTAACTATGATTTAATCCAAGCTGCAACTTACGTTTCTGCTGTGTTGACCATCTCTCCCCACCCTCTCCAATGCTTTGAAAAATGTGCATTATTTGTGGTCAGCTGAAGATGAAATTGGCAGACAGGCCAGTCTCTAAACTGCCAAGAGCCAGGGAACAGCTGTTTTAAAGAAGCTACTTTACCAATGCGTCCAGCCATGAGTTGATGGAAGGGTCTCGTGCCCACAAATTCATAAACACTCCATTTTTCCGTGTAGTCACAGGTTCCATCTGCATAGGTGTTAAATATAAATGGCATGCATCATGCAACAGGTCTGTACATTGCAGAACCATAACAGGTTTGGCTTGTTTTCAAAATGCACATGAGACTTTCCCTGTATTGCATAGTGCAGAGTTGGACGTAAGAGGACAAACACTTGAGGGTGAGTTATACTCACCATCTAAGAGTTCAGTAGAAAGTCTATCCACTAAACTTACCACCAGCTATACCCGTCTGTAATAGCAATGGGAGTAAGTTGTGAATTCTACTTTTGTCATTAATTACCATGGCTATTTTTAACCGTCATTTCCTTAGTAATGAATTTGCACAATGTGTCTTTCAAAATAATCATATTTATATCATGAAAACATATGGTATAATTACTCATTACTGATATCTTAATTAAAATCACAGATTATATAATTGAAATATTGAGATAAAGCTGGCAATGCACTTGATGCAAATATCCAATGTGTATAGGCCCCGACAGCATCAATTCATGAACTTTGACTGATTCTTCAACACTCAAACCTATCTTATCTCCAGATAGGTAGATATCTTTTTCTTACTTGCATAATTCTGTTCTTTACTTTTTCCTGAATTTGCCTGCTTTTTATAACTCACTGTGTTGTTAAACAGGCATTGGGAAGTAAAATATTACTTGGAGGATGTCAGCCACACTCTTGTGAGTGGGAAAGAGCAAAATAAATAAAAATGAAAAAAAATGGAGAAGATGGTTTGCACAAGCAAGACATTTTAATTGCACTTATTCTTCCAAAGGGCCATCCTTCAAGCAGGGGAATGCAGGGAGAGATGAACTAAGCTGGCATCACTGTGGGTCCATCACAATTAAGAGTGGTCACTCTTTATATTGAAATCAAGAAGGCATGGAAAAAGACAAGGTGAAAAAAATGGTAGTGAAAAACCTGGGATGCAGTTTGATCCAAGTAGAGATGACCCAATGACCAACAACTTCAGTAATAGAGGAATTTTTACTTATCTCATGTAATAGATCCACAGAGGTAGACTGGTTCTGATTTGGTGAATCCCTCAGAGACATTATCTTGGGTTCTTTATCTCACTTCTCAGCATGTTTTGTCCTATGTATCTGTGGTGGCTACGTGTTCTATGTCTAGGTGTTCAGTTCACCTGATGGCATCTGAACACCAGTCAGCATGATTTCACACATCTGTGTACATGGCTGCAATAAAGGGTTGGAATCCACTTTTCCTTTTCTTTCTTTTCTTTCTTTTCTTTCTTTCTTTCTTTCTTTCTTTCTTTCTTTCTTTCTTTCTTCTTTCTTTCTTCTCTCTCTTTCTCTCTCTTTCCTCTTTCTCTTTTTTCTTTCTTCTTTCTTTCTCTCTTTCTTCTTTTTCTTTCCTTTCTTTCTTCCTTCCTTCCTTCCTTCCTTCCTTCCTTCCTTCCTTCCTTCCCTCCCTTCATTTTTCGTCTTTCTTTCTTCCTTTCTTTCTTTCTTTCTCTTTCTTTCTTTCTTTCTTTTTCTCTCTCTCTCTTCCTTTATTTCTTTCTGACAATTCTGACAGGGTCTCACTCTGTTGCCCAGGCTGGAGAATAGTGCTGCAATCATAGCCCCCAGAGCCTCGGCACCCTGGACTCAAACAATCCCCCTGCCTCAGCCTCTGAAGTAGGTGGGACTACAGGCTTGCACCACCATGCCCAGCTAATTTTTATATTTATTATTTGTAGAGAGAGGATCTTGCTAAGTTTCCCAGGCTGATCTGGAACTCGTGGTCTCAAGCTGTGTTCCTGCCTTGGCCTCCCAAAGTGCTGGGATTACAGGTGTGAGCCACCGCACCTGGCCTGTGTTCCATTTCTCTGATGTTTGACTGCAGATAGTGTCCAGGCTTCAGCCCCACCCTTTTCTCTTCCGCCTCACAGCAGGGCAGTTGGGTACACAAATGTGAGTCCTCCCTCCTTGTATGACAGCCGGAAGTGTACCAACACCAGCCCTTCATCACATTAAAGCCCCAAGTCAGTCTTTCCTGGAAGCGTTACCCATTTTCAGATACTTGGGAAGCCCACTCTGCCCTTCCCAGAAAGCCTCATTGTGCAAGCAATAAATTTTTCATACCTTTTTGGTGTGTGTGTCTGGGTGTGTATGTAAAATTATCAGCCTCAACAACCAAACCAAATTCAGTGTGGTGGTCAATCTTAGTTTTGTAGGGCACCCATACGCATTGCATGTTTACATCAAATATATATATTTTTTTCAATTCAAAAGACAGCAAAATTATTTGCAGAGACTGCTTCCTTCAGACTTCATTATACGTCTTTAACCATGAAAACCTTTCGTGACTTTTCCTAAACTGGTCACTTAAGAAAGGGAAATGAGATTCTCTTCTTTGGCTAAGACTCATTATCCTTATGCCCCGGGCTAAGAAAAAGCTGTGTTTGACAGGGCATTTGATTAAACAATATCAGCCTTCAAAAAATGAAAAGAGAAGAAAGAAAGTCTGTTCAGTAGACACCCATGAGTATCTACTACAAGCAATGTAGCAGAAATGTGTCCGGACATAATGGGTGTTGAATAGCAGTTCTTTCCTGTAGTTCCAAGTAGCAAGCAGTGAACAGCATCTTTAATTTAAAGTTGTGAACACGAAGAACAGATAACCTAGAAGGGCACTGATTTACAACACTGTGCTATAAGAAAACATGGCTATTTCAAAACTTTTTGTGCAAGATTCATGTATTCTGATAATTTATTAAAGAATGCACAATATCGCGGAAATGCACACACACAAAATTAAATACTTATGGATAAAAATACTTTGAGCTCTTTGTGATCATGTGGGAAATTAGTTAGAATTAGATCATCACAGCGTTTAAAAATGACAGGACATGTCATTTAAAAATTCATTCATTTATATAAAATTGACCAACTTGTGTTAGTATATTTTGGCCATAATTATTTGTGGAAGAGCCATAATTCCCTAATTTTACACATACTCAAATTGATTCATTTGAGTTCTGAACAACTAAAGACCTAAATCAGAAAACATGACAAGACCTTTTTAAAATATGGTGCCTCTGGTTGTCATAAAAATCTGTCATAACATAATATTGGAAGTCTGTTAAAAGCATCCTACTTCAGAACATTAATCAATATTGAAAAGAAAATGAGTGTTCTTGGTTGTAAAAAAAAAAAAAAAGATTTTAAAACATTTTCTTAATCGTTTTAATTTAAGCTTGAAGTAATTTACAGTTTAAAGGAGACATTATCTGAAGCATGTGAATTCTGAGATAGATTTCAAAACTTTGCATGCAAGATTTGTGTATTCTGATAATTTATTGAAGAATGTGTGATGCGGTGGATATGCATGGGGAAAGTGTCAAGTAGTTATAGATAGGTCAATCTGTGCCCCTGGTGTCATGTACAGCCTGAGATAGCTCACAGTCTGGCTGCATGCTTGATGCATCACTCAGGAGCCTTGTAGGGTCCTCGTTTATGAATGTTCATGTGCAGTGCCCCTGAGGTCCAACTCAGAGTCATTTGTGTAGAAGAAAATATTGATTTCTGCAACACAATATTATTAGGAATGGTATGTTTTCCAGGCAAGCTCACGAAAAGCTTACCAAAAAGTATAAGATACAAAACACTTTTGATTGACAACTTTACAACCTAATATGGTTGTAATCATAGCTAAATAAAATAGATTAGAATTGAGTAAGAAAAAAAGTTTAAAATCATCTTAAATGTTAACACATAAAAGGAAATTAATTTTATTTTGACAATGATGAACTGTCAGATGTCATCTGTTTGTTTGTTTGTTTGTTTTTGAGATGGAGTCTCACTCTGCTGCCCAGGCTGGAGTGCAGTGGCGCAGTCTTGGCTTACTACAACCTCTGCCTCCTGTGTTCAACTGGTTCTCGTGCCTTAGCCTCTCAAGTAGCTGGGACTACAAGTGTGCGTCACCATGCCCAGCTAATTTTTGTATTTTTTTTAGAAGAGATGGGGTTTCACCATGCTGGCCAGGCTGGTCTTGAACTCCTGACCTCAGGTGGTCTGCCCGCCTCAACCTCCCAAAGTGCTGGGATTACAGGCGTGAGCCACCGCATCCGGCCCTGAGTTAAATATTTCTTTAAAAAGTACTCACTTAAGTTTTGTGGTGACCAGAGTGTTTTTGTAGATATTCAAACTATTTTCTGATATGCCAAGATAACTTAAAGATAATGCCATGCAAGGAGTCATGATCTTATAAAACTTGACATATAAAAAGTTGGACTTAGGAAGACCCCATTGGTTTTGTTTCCATTGATTTCTCACGCACTGGAATTAACAACGTCAGAGAGTCCAATTCCTCTCACATCTTTGTCTTGTTTTCTCCTACCAGCCACCCTTTGGCGGTCGCGCAGATCTTGCTAGACTGTTTATGGAATCATTTGCATTTCCCTTAGTAGTTTCTGACTCAACATATTTGAAAGTGATTCTACTCAAGGAAGTCAGGCTTAGGTCAAGTAGGGCCCCCTTCAGAGGTAATATGTGGGCTGAGATTTGAAACAGTCATGCATATTTTGTTTTATGATTGTCTTCTTCCAAAAAATAGTAGAAATGCCTTTTTTTAAGCGCTTGTCTCCAGTTTCACCAACAGGTATTCCTTACTGATACAGATAACAGGGCAATAAGTGCCTTATCTTGTGGGAAATCTCAGTGCATACAGATATTTTCCTTGTACAGTGACTTCAGTCATTTCATAACTCCTAATACAACCATAACTCTTGGTCGACATAACCTTGGAATCTGAATGTTTGATGTTTGTGTTTGCCCATCTATGGGATAAATACCTTCAGTTCTTGGCAGGGCTCTTTCTTTGGTGATTATTATAAAAAAAGAAAAGCACTACTGGTTTCATCTTAAGTGAGTGTAATTATTTTCTGCCAGGTGGTTTGTACAAATTCCATGAAACTGCTTTATTCAGCACCCAAAATTAAAGTTTAAAACCATCATACAACACATGTTACTTGTTCAGTAAAAATTTGAAAACAGATTTCATAGAAATGAAGACCATGTTGGAGTTTTTTAACTTTGCAAGGAAATTATTGATATTAATATAATATTTACTACAATGTGATATTTCATTATATATAGCCATAGATTCTGAGAATGTATTTTTTTCCAAAATTAGAGATAACTCACTTTGTTTTGCTAGTTTTCACTTAGATTTGATTTTCTAAGATATAAGCATCCATAAATAAACAACATCTAAAGGCAACAAAAGTCCTACAAATCTGTCAATGTGTCTTTCTGTTACCACTTCATATTCTCTTTCTTATAGTGTTAGGCAACATGTGAATATTATTATGGGGATTTAAGCACTTGGATTGTAATGCTTCTTTGCTTTTGGTGGGAAGTGACAGCAGGGGCAGACAGTGAGTTTTGTCCACAATTAGACATGTATTTCAAAATGATGAAAGTTAAGCATCAATTAACAATATTTTTATTTTCACTTTCTTGAAGACCATGAGGATATCCTTAAGCATATTGAGACTCCTACTAACGGTATTCAGATCTAAGAAGTGGAAACTGAACACAGAGCAGTTTGGAAAAGGAAAGATTTTATACACTGAAATACTAATACAACCTGTTTTGCAGGAGATGGGGTCCGTCTTGTGGATAATATAGGGTTCATTTATTTTCCCATTCTTGTTGACAAGTACCCATAATAGAAACATAAGAGTATAAAGAAAATGAAGAAAAAGGAGAAGGAGAAGAGGAAGAAGAAGGAGGAGGAGGAGGAGAGGAGGAGGAGAAGATGAAAGAAAGAAAAAGAAAGAAAAAGAAGAAAGAGAAAGAAAGAAGAGGAAAGAAAGAAAGAGAAAGAAAGAAAGAAAGAAAGAAAGAAAGAAAGAAAGAAAGAAAGAAAGAAAGAAAGAAAGAAAGAAAGAAAGAAAGGAAGGAAGGAAGGAAGGAAGGAAGGAAGGAAGGAAGGAAGGAAGGAAGAAAGAAAGAAAGAAAGAAAGAAAGAAAGAAAGAAAGAAAGAAAGGAAGGAAGGAAGGAAGGAAGGAAGAAACAAAGAAAGAAAGAAAGAAAGAAAGAAAGAAAGAAAGAAAGAAAGAAAGAAAGAAAGAAAGAAAGAAAGAAAGAAAGAGAAATAGAAAGAAGAAATAACAAATGAAGAAAACAGGACTTACGGTCAATTCCAATGTAACACCCATTATAAATTTTAAACTGTTATTTGAAAGTGGACAATCTGTTGGGATACAAGTGTTAATATTTTGAGATAGAGACTGGTAGCTTTGTTTTAAGCTTTTATTTCTATTTTATTTATTTATTTATTTTGTGACACGTTCTCCCTTTGTCACCCAGGCTGGACTACAATGGGTGCAATTATGGGTCACTGCAGCCTTGACCTCTCAGGCTCAAGTGATCCTCCTGCCTCATCCTCCCCAGTAGCTGGTACCATAGGCGTGTGCCACCATGTCTGGCTAATTTTTGTATTTTTAGTAGAGATGGATTATCCCCATGTTGCCTAACCTGGAGCTCAACTCTTGGGCTCAAGCCATCTGTCAGCCTTGGCCTCCCAAAGTGCTGAAATTACTCTGGCCACTGAACCCAGCTGAAAGTTTTGTTTTAAAGGGAATTCTAGGGATGAAGGCCTAAACCATTGTTCTCCATCCTGAAATGCATGCTTTTAAGCCCAATTAAAGAAATTTGTCTGGAATATCTGATGATACCTGAGGTTCTCAACTAAAAGTTCAGTGTGATAAAATTCTATAGTAAGACACAAAAGTCCCATAGAGAGTTGTGCATATATGCATTGCTCCAGAGAGAGGCCTGTTATTATTATTATTGTTGTTGTTGTTGTTGTTATTTTGAGAAAAGGTCTCACTCTCTTTCTTGGGCTGGAGTGCCGTGGCACGATCTTGGCTCACTGCAGCCTTGAACTCCTGGGCTCAAGTGATTCTAAGGGGTCATACTTCTAATTAGATGTTCCAATGCTCTGTGATCCTTAAAATAGTAAGAAGCACTAAAAGTCCTTTTTTAAATTTTTTCTTATTTTAAAAATGATGGGATGAGACTACACTGACTTTAAGGTCAGTTTGAGTTCTATAATTATATGCATCTATAAATTTTGTAATGACTTCTTAAAGGCAAACTTCCTTTCTTCAGTACCTTATCTTTTCATAGCCTTTAAACAACTCTACAGAGAAATAAATCATTTTGACCCAAACTAGGTCAGCATTGAAGCAGAATTCCATTTGTCAGTGCCCACAAATTCAAGATTATCTTTGAAGAATGTGTCAGAAACCATGCTTTATTGGATCACAGAGAAATATAGTTTAGAACTCATAGAAACTGCTGCTTGAGTCATAGGAAAATACCTTTTCAAAATAAAAATAGTGCCAAATTATATCACATGATTAAATGATCATTTTCTTCAATTGATGAACAATTTTCAATATATCCATTAGCAGAACAATTACTGTTTGCAAAACTACTTATAATGCGCATTTATATAGTGGTTTTTCTTTTATAATGAGTGTTCACCAACTTTAAAATCATTTAATTTTTATTCAATCCCACTGCCTTCCAAATGCTTTCAAATATAGTCGCATAAATATGAAAATAGGAAGCTATCTTTATCAGCATTTGAGGGAAAATATAATAACATCACGAGCAGTATCACATTAGTAATGTCTACACAATGTGGTGCAGAGAGGAATGCATTGAAATAAGTACTGATCAGGCCAAGATTCATGGCAATGGAAATTTAAAGAAAGATATTACCAGAAGCACAGCTGCAACAAAAACAAAAAGCAAAAAACATACCCCTATAAGCTTGTGATAGCAAGGAACCAAGTGTGTGTATATCGTGGAGATATGGGTTGGCACTATGACTACCTGCTATAAGAAAGAACATCAGTAGATACTTAGAGTTGCCACACAGAGTTGCTGGTTCAAGTGCGCATCCATTGCTCAATGGATCTTGCACAGTTCCTTGGCATAAAAGGTGAGATATTGCCAAAGCATGGCCCTACTGTGATCATGCCAGGAAAAGAAAGGACAATGTCCCCTCCTCTCATTCTAACCTCTGTAGTATAGAGGGAATTGCAAATTCCTATAGGAACAACCATGACCTTCTTAGCTATGCATGTGTTTGCAAAAATGATTGCATTCAGTTTTTTCTGAGTCTGTTCCTGCTCTGCTAGGCATATTGTACTCTGACTTCACATCAATGCCATCAGACCTGAAGGTGCAGGGGATGGAGGTGAGACCAGGGCACGTGGGCAGGCAACAGCAGGCAAAACCTAATGCCAAGAGAGACACCAGAGAGAGCATCCTTAGCTCCTCCATAGGGAAACCTAGTTTTCATTCATCATGCTCAATGTCTTTACATGTGTAGTTGACACAATGTGTTTAAGATGTCCCCTCTCCTAAATCATTGCTATCACCAATGGGTGTTTGTTGTTTTATGTGTTTGTTTTTATGTAAAGAAAAATGGAAATGTTGACAAGATAGGATGCAATGAGCCAGAGAGCATTTCCATTGGGCGGGGACCCAAACAGGGATTCAACGGAAGAAGAGAGAGAATCCTTAAGGACAGGGAGGCATAAGATTCCCAAATATTGCTCTGGAAACTCTCAAGGGAGAGCAGAGGGTGGCAAGGAGGAAAATGGACCGAAATGTCACTTATTGGTTACTGTATGCACTGCCCCACCTCTGCCGACTTGATTGTACCAAATAACCACTATCTTTCACCTTTGTCATGGTCACTAAAGATAAGACTGGCCCCTCTTTCAAGCAAAACCATGCACAAGGTATTCAGTGTTCCATCACTATCTTAGGAGAACTTTCAACTGAGACATAAGAAGACTAATACCAGGAAGAAGTTGGATCTGGGGCAAAAGAAAAAGAAATAAAGACCTGTATAAGTTCACAAATCCATATTGTTTGTCACACATGTGGACTTTTTAAAATGTTCAACCTATAAATACCCTAAGCCGAACACAAACCCATTAGTATCCTACACCCCCTACCACTCCCCATTTCTGACCCCAAAGGAATGTGAATTTCAAACTCCTTTCAAGGATCGAGCTCTCTCACATTTACTGACTTGGTAAGTCTAAATTTACCCAGTGAGGACACAGCAAGACCGCAAGAAGATGTCCAATTAAAGAATGGGCTTCTAATTTTCATCTGTGATAGACCTAATGCATGTCTAGTTGAGCTCCCATTCTAAATTATTCCATGATTGATTTTTATTTTTATATATAGATAATAAAACAACTGAGTAATTTAAAATCCAATTTTTCTTCTTTAGGGCTTTATCTATTTATCATTCATTTCTAAATGGAAAATAAGTTAGGCACGCATAAACTATCTGCTATAAACTTAGCATATCAAAAAACTCATGGGCAAAAATCCTCAACACCATGACAAAGGACAGAATTTGTTATTAGCCTGAAATAAATTTTCATTAGGAAGGATGATGGTACCCAGCAGTGGAATTCTGATGTGAAACGATTTACCTTGAATATCCTTCAAACGTGCTCCTGCAAGAACTAAAAATTTAATAGGAAGTTATTAGATTAAACTTTCTTCTTTGAAAACAGTGACAGAATTACACGGGCTCTGATCATAATCATTTGTTAAAAAGACATGTCAAGGAAAGCAGCTGCCTTAAAAAAACTTTAAGACTTTAAGGCAGTAAAGTTTTATTATATATAGAAGGTTGACAGTGGTTCCAGCAGAGAATGGAGCCATCTTGAGTGAAGGAAGCAGTTAAGATGTCACCCAGTACCCTAGAAAAATTAGTGGCATTGGTTTTAGTAATTTAACTGTAGGTGTGGCTATCCAATGTTCTCTTAAGTGTTTCAACTTCTATCAGAGACAACACAGAAAGGATCTTGCTTTCAAATTTATAGAGTCCTTAAGTATGTGTTTAATGAAGTGTTTTACATGAGGCTGTTGTATTAATGGTCACTATTGTTAAATACCTAACTTGCCATGGAATCCTTACCTTTATGTGTGGGTGTTAATTTTGCCATATTCTGCATGAAGGAACTCTAGCTCAGAGATGCAAAATGCCTTGACTGGGATTACACAGCTTCACCTTGGCTCATTTGGTTTTCCAGGTGGTCTACCTGAGTCCCCCATTGTATTAGTCTGTTTTCATACTGCTCTAAAGAGCTGCCTGAGACTGCATAATTTATAAAGGAAACAGGTTTTTTTGCCTCATAGTTCAGCATGGCTTCAGAGACCTCAGGAAACTTACAGTCATAGCAGGAGGCACTTTCTTCACAGCGCAATAGGACAGGGAGTGAGTGCTGAGCAAAGGGGGAAGCCCCTTATAAAACCATCATATCTTGTGAGAACTCACTCACTATCATGAAAACAGCACTGGGGAAACCGACCCCATGATTCCATTACTTCCATGTGGTATCTCCCTTGACACGTGGGGATTATGAGATTACAATTCCAGATGAGATTTGGGTGGGGACACAAGCCTAACCATATCACTTTTCCATGCCAACTCTTTGGAATCCTGGATAGAATAACAGGAATATGAAAAATATGTTTATCACAGCACTATTCACAATAGCAAAGACATGGAATCAAGCTATGTGTTCATCAACAGATGAATGGATAAAGAAAATGGTGGTATACACATACAATGAAATACTATTCAGGCATAAAAAAAGAAGGAAATCACATCTTTTGCAACATCATGGATGGAACTGGTGGTCGTTATCTTGAATAAAACAAACCAGGAACAGAAATTCAAATACAGCATGTTCTCCATCATAAGTGGGTGCTAAAAAATTGTGTATGCATGGATGCAGAGAGTGGAATTACAGACAATGGAGACTCAGAAGGGTGAGGGAGTGAGATAGGGTGGATAATGACAGATTAGTTAATGGGTACAATATACACTATTTGAATGATGGCTACACTAAAATCCCTGACCTGACCACTATGCAATCTATGCATGTAACAAAACTGCACATGGGCAGCTGTAGTGGCTCTCTCCTGTAATCCCAGCACTTTGGGAGGCCAAGACAGGAGGATCTCTTGAGCCCAGGAGGTTTGATGGCTCATCAGTGAGCTTTGATGGTGCCACTGCACTCCAGCCTAGGTGACAGAGCAAGAGACCCTGTCTCAAAAAATATTTTTTAAAAATTGCACACGTACCCTATAAATTCACACACATAAAAATAAATAAGAAAAATAAACATAAACCCGGATATATCTTACTTATTTTTCTAGATTTATTTATGGATAAGGTTAAGATTTTTTGAGACTTTTGCCTAATTTTGTGATTCACTCACTGGACACAGTTCCAAAATACCTAAAAAACATTAGCTACGAAGTCAACAACAAAATTGACTAACATGTGATATAAACTATTGGGAAATGGGATATATAAGTGGTTTCATTTAGCATCAGCTTGCCAAAGACAATAATATAGAAACCAACTAAGCATAAAAGCTAGATATATGTGCTCACAGAATTCCTCTAAAAGTTTTCAATAATTTGCCCTGTTTTTTTTAACTGGAGTAAATGTGTTATGGACTTAATGGTTCCCTGCCTCCATCCACATCTTGAAGTCTTAATCCCCAGGACCCCACAATGTGACTGTGTTTGGAGACAGGGCCTTTAATTAAGGAGGTGATTAAGGTAAAATGAAGTCACTAGGGTGTACCCTAATGTGTATTAGTCCTATTTCATACTGCTATGAGGAAATACCCGAGACTGGGTAATTTACAAAGAAAAAGATCTTTAATGGACTCTCAGTTCCACATGGCTGGAAAGGCCTCACAATCATGGTAGAAGGTGAAGGAGGAGCAAAGGCACATCTTACATGGTGGCAGGCAAAAGAGCCTGTGCAGGGGAACTGCCCCTTATAAAACCATAAGGTCTCATAAGACTTATTCACTACAATGAGTACGGCATGGGAAAAACCCACTCCCATGATTCAATTACCTCCCACTGGATCCCTCCCACAACATGTGGCAATTATGGGAGCTACAGTTCAAGATGAGATTTGGGTGGGGACACAGCCAAACCATATCCTAATCCAACTGGAGTGGTGTCCTCATACGAGGAGATTAGACACAGAGACAGAGGAACGATCACATAAGGACACAGGGAGAACATTGCATCTACAAGCCAAAGAGAGAGGCCTTGGGAGGAGCCAGCCCTGCTAACATGTTGATCTGGTACTTCCTGCATCCAAAACTGTGAAGCAATACATTTCTGTTGTTTAACCTACCCAGTCTTCTCGGGGTTCTTTGTGATGGCAGTCTTAGCAAATTAGATATATTTTGAAAAGGAATAGACAGCTTTAGTATATATGGAAATGATGAAAACAAAACCCAACACATGTTTATTGGGAATGCACAATACCATCTGAATAAACTTGACCTCCCCTAAGCATAAACATTATAACTCCACCTGCAGTGTTTCTCTTTTCCTTCATCCTCAAAGGGCTGCTTTGTAAGAAGGTGCATAACCAGTCTAGGGGCCTACTTTCTAGGTGAGCTAAATTCTGCTATAGACAATGAATGCATTATGATGCTGATGGCCAAATGAACCCTTCCGTGACTGCAAATAAGCTGAATGCTCTCCCCAAAAATATCTACAAGCTAATCTCTGCAACATATGACTATGTTATATTAATTACGTGGCAACAGGAATTTGATAATATAGTTAAAGGTGTGATATTTAAATAGGGAGATTATCTTGTATTATCTGAGTCTGCTCAATCTAATTCCATGAGCCCTTAAATGTAGAGACCTATCTCTGGCTAGAATGGAGTGAGATACAGTAGTAATCCCTTATTTGTGGTTTCTGCTACCAGAAGTCAACTGTGGTTAGGAAAATCATCATGGCTAATCATGATTCCGTGGTCCAGGGTCATTCAATGCCGATGATCTTCTTTCTTTCTTTTCTTATTTTATTTTACTTTAAGTTCCAGGATACATGTGCAGATCGTACAGGTTTGTTACATAGGTATACGTGTGCCATGGTGGTTTGTTGCACCTATTAACCCGTCCTCTAAGTTCCCTCCCCTTGTTGTGTGTGTTGTTCTCCTCCCTGTGTCCATGTGTTTTCATTGTTCAATTCCCACTTATGAGTGAGAATATGTGGTGTTTGCTTTTCTGTTCCTGTGTTAGTTTGCTGAGGATGATGGCTTCCACTTTCATCCATGTTTCTGCAAAGGACATGATCTAATTCCTTTTTACGGCTGCATAGTATTCCATGGTGTATATGAACTACATTTTCTTTATCCAGTCTATCATTGATGGGCATTTGGGTTGGTTCCATGACTTTGCTATTGGAAATACTGCTGCAATAAACATACATGTGCATGTGTCTTTATAGTAGAATGATTTATATTCCTTTGGGTATATACTCAGTAATGGGATTGCTGGGTCAAAGTATTTCTGGTTCTAGATCCTTGAGGACTTGCCATAATGTCTTCCACAGTGGTTGAACTAATTTATATTCCCACCAACAGTGTAAAAGCATTTCTATTTTTCCACAGCCTTGCCAGCATCTATTGTTTCTTCACTTTTTAATCGCCATTCTGACTGGCGTGAGATGGTATCCTATTGTGGTTTTGATTTGCATTTCTCTAATGATCAGTGTTGAGCTTTTTTTCATATGTTTGACAGCCGTGTAAATGTCTTCTTTTGAGAAGTGTCTGTTGATATCCTTTGCCCACTTTTTGAAGGAGTTGTTTTTTTCTTAGAAATTTGTTTAAGTTCTTTGTAAATTCTGGATTTTAGACCTTTGTCAGATGGGTAGATTGCAAACATTTTCTCCCATTCTGTAGGTTGCACGTTCACTCTGATGATGGTAGTTTCTTTTGCTATGCAGAAGCTCTTTAGTTTAATTAGATCCCATTTGTCAATTTTGACTTTTGTTGCAATTACTTCTGGCATTTTTATCATGAAGTATTTGCCCATGCCTGTGTCCTAAATGGTATTGCCTAGGTTTTCTTCTAGGGATTTTATGGTTTGGGGTTTTATATTTAAGTCTTTAATCCATCTTGAGTTAATTTTTTGTAAGGTGTAAGGAAGGGGTCCAGTTTCAGTTTTCTGCATATGGGTAGCCAATTTCCCCAGCACCATTTACTGAATGGGAGATCCTTTCCCCATTGCTTGTTTTTGTCAGGTTTATCAAAGATCAAATGGTTGCAGATGTGTGGTGTTATTTCTGAGATCTCTGTTCTGTTCCATTGGTCTATATGTCTGTTATGGTACCAGTATCATGCTGTTTTGGTTACTGTAGACTTGCAGTATAGTTTGATTCCATATGAAATTCTTCTTTGATTCCATATGAAATTTAAAGGAGTTTTTTTCTAATTCTGTGAAGAATTTCAATGGTAGTTTGATAGGAATAGCATTGAGTCTATAAATTACTTTGGACAGCATGGCCATTTTCCTGATACTGATTCTTCCTATCCATGAGGATGGAATGTTTTTCCATTTGTTTGTGTCCTCTCTTGTTTCTTGAGCAGTGGTATATAGTTATCCTTGAAGAGGTTCCTCACATCCTTTGTTGACTGTGTTCCTAGGTATTTTATTCTCTTCATAGCAATTGTGAATGGGAGATCATTTGTGATTTGGCTCTTTTCTTGTCTATTGTTGATGTATAGGAATGCTTATGATTTTTGCACATTGATTTTGTTTCCTAAGACTTTGCTGAAGTTGCTTATCAGCTTAAGGAGATTTTGGGCTGAGATGATGGGATTTTCTAAATATAAAATCATGTTGTCTGCAAACAGATACAACTTGACTTCCTCTCTTGTTATTTGAATATGCTTTATTTCTTTCTCTTGCCTGATTGCCCTGGCCAGAACTTCCAATACTATGTTGAGCAAAAGTGGTGAGAGAGGGGATCCTTCTCTTGTACCAGTTTTCAAAGGGAATGCTTCCAGCTTTTACTGATTCACTATGATATTGCCTGTGGGTTTGTCATAAATAGCTCTTGCTATTTTGAGATATGGTCTATCAATACCTAGTTTATTGAGAGTTTTTAATATGAAGAGATGTTGAATTTTATTGAAGGCCTTTTCCTCATCTATTGAGATAATCATGTGGCTTTTGTCTTTGGTTCTGTTTGTGTGATGGATTATGTTTATTGATTTGCATAGTCTGAACCAGCCTGGCATCGCAGAGATGAAGCAAACTTGATCATGGTGGATAAGTTTTTTGATGTGTTGCTGCATTTGGTTTGTCAGTATTTTATTGAGGATTTTCACATCGATGTTCACTGGGAATATTGGCCTGAAACTTTTTGTTGTTGTTGCATGCCTCTGTTCAGTTTTGGCATCAGGATGATGCTGGCTTCATAAAATGAGTTAGGGAGGGGTCCCTGCTTTTCAGTTGTTTGGAGTAGTTTCAGAAGGAATGGTACCAGCTCTTCTTTGTACCTCTGGTAGAATTCAGCTGTGAATCCATCTGGTCCTGGGCTTTTTTTTTGGTTGATAGGCTATTAATTACTGCCTCAATTTCAGAACTTGTTATTGGTCTATTCAAGGATTCTACTTTTTCCTGGTTTAGTCTTGGGAGGGTGTATGTGTCCAGAAATTTATCCATTTCTTCTAGATTTTCTAGTTTATTTGTGTAGAGGTGTTTATGATATTCTCTGATGGTAGTTTGTATTTCTGTGGGGTCAGTGGTAATATACCCTTTACATTTTTTATTGTGTCTATTTGATTCTTCTCTCTTTTCTTCTTTATTAGTCTATCTAGTGATCTATTTTGTTAATTGTTTTCAGAAAAATAGCTCCTGGATTAATTGATTTTCTGTAGGGTTTGTTTTTTGTTTTGTTTTTTGTATCTCTATCTTCTTCAGTTCTGCTCTAATCTTGGTTATTTCTTGTCTTCTGATAGTTTTTGGATTAGTTTGCTCTTGCCTCGACAATGTTAGGTTGTCGATTTGAGATCTTTCTAGCTTTCCAATGTGGGCATTTAGTGCTACAAATTTCCCTCCTAACATGCTTTAGCTGTGTTCCAGATATTCTGGTATGTTGTCTCTTTGTTCTTATTGGTTTAAAATAACTTCTTGATTTCTACCTTAATTTCATTATTTACCCAGGAGTCATTCAGGAGCAGGTTGTTCAATTTCCATGTAATTGTGTGGTTTTCAGTGAGCTTCTAAATCCTGAGTTCTAATTTGATTGCACTGTGGTCTGAGAGACTATTTGTTATGATTTTTGTTCTTTTGCATTTGCTGAGGAGTGTTTTACTTCCAATTATGTGGTCAATTTTAGAATGAGTGCCATGTGGCCCTGAGAAGAATGTATATACTGTTTATTTGGGGTGGAGAGTTCTGTACGTGCACATGTACTTGATCCAGAGCTGAGTTCATGACCTGAATATCGTTGTTAATTTTCTGTCTCATTGATCTGTGTAATATTGAGAGTGGAGTGTTAAAGTCTCCCACTACTATTGTGTGGGAGTCTGAGTTTCTTTGTAGGTCTCTAAGAACTTGTTTTATGAATCATGGTGCTCCTGTCTTGGGTACATACATATTTATAATAGTTAGCTCTTCTTGTTGAATTGTTCCCTTTACCATTATGTAATGATCTTCTTTGTCTTTTTTTATCTTTGCTGGTTTAAAGTCTGTTTTGTCAGAGACTACAATTGCAACCCCTGCTTTTTTCTCCTTTCCATTTGCTTGGTAAGTTTTTCTCCATACCTTTATTTTGAGCCTATGTATGTCTTCACATGTGAGCTGGGTCTCCTGAATACAGCACACTGATGAGTCTTGACTCTTTATCCACTTTGCCAGTCTGTGTCTTTTAATTGGGGCATTTAGCCCATTTACATTTAAGGTAGTATTGTTATGTGTGAATTTGATCCTGTTCTCATGATACTATCTGGTTATTTTGCATGCTAGTTGATACAGTTTCCTCATAGTGTCATTGGTCTTTGTATTTTGATATGTTTTTGCAGTGGCTAGTACCAGTTTTTCCTTTCCGTATTTAGTGCTTCTTTCAGGAGCTCTTGCAAGGTAGGCCTGGTGGTAATGAAATCCCTCAGCATTTGCTTATCTTGAAAGGATTTTACTTCTCCTTTGCTTATGAAGCTTAGTTTGGCTGGATATGATATTCTGGGTTGAAAATTCTTTTCTTTAATAATTTTGAATGTTGACCCCCAATCGCTTCTGGCTTGTAGAGTTTCTGCTGAGAGGTTCACTGTTTGTCTGATGGGCTTCCCTTTGTAGGTAACCTGGCCTTTCTCTCTGGCTATCCTTAACATTTGTTTCCTTAATTTTGACCTTGGAGAATCTGATGATTATATGTCTTGGGGTTGATCTTCTTGTGTATCTTAGTGGCATTTTCTGTATTTCCTGAATTCGCATGTTGGCTTGTCTTGCTAGGTTGGGGAAGTTCTCCTGGATAATATCCTGAAGTGTGTTTTCCAGCTTGTTTCCATTCTCCCCATCTCCTTCAGGTACTTCAATCAGTCATAGGTTTGGTCTTTTTATTAAGTCCCATATTTCTTGAAGGCTTTGTTTGTTCCTTGTCATTATTTTGTCTCTAATCTTGTCTGCATGCCTTTTTTCAGCAAGGAGGTCTTCAAACTCTGATATCCTTTCTTCTGCTTGGTCAATTAGGCTATTGATATCTGTGTATGCTTCATGAAGTTCTCATGCTGTGTTTTTTAGCTCCATCAAGTCATTTATGTTCCTGTCTGAACTGGTTATTCTAGTTAGCAGTTCCTCTAATCTTTTATCAAGGTTCTTAGCTTTTTTTTGCATTGGGTTAGAACATGCTCCTTTAGCTCAGTGGATTTTTTTGTTACCCATCTTCTGAAGCCTACCTACTTCTGTCACTTTGTCCATCTCATCCTCTGTCCAGTTCTGCACACTTGCTGGAGAGGCATTGTGATCTTTTGAAGGAGAAGAGGCACTCTGGCCTTTTGAGTTGTCAGCATTTTTTTGTTGATTCTTTCTCATCTTCTTGAGTTTGTCTAGTTTCAATCTCTGAGGCTGCTGACCCTTGGATGGGGTTTTTGTGGGGACTTTTTTTGTTGTTGATGCTGTTGTTGTTGCTTTCTGTTTTTTTCTTTCAATGGTCAGGTTCCTCTTCTGCAGGACTGCTGCAGTTTCCTGGGGTTTCACTTCAGGCCCTATTCATCTGGTTCACTCCCATGCCTGGAGATGTCACTCAAGGAGGCTGGAGAACAACAAAGATAGGTGCCTGCTCCTTCTGGGATCTCTGACCTCAAGGGGCACCAACCTGATGCCAGTAGGAGCATTCCTGTACAGGGTGTCTGATAACCCCTGTTGGAGGGTCTCACCCCGTTGGGTGGCACAAGGAACAGGACCCATTTAACAAAGCACTTTGACTGTCCCTTTGTGGAGGGGGTGTGCTTCGCTGGGGGAAATCCACTTGTCTGGGCTGCCTGGATTCCTCAGAACTACCAGGAGGAAAAGCTAAGTCTGCTGGTCCACAGATTGTGGCCATCCCTCCCTCTAGGGGCTCAGGCCCAGGGAGATCCAGGTTCTGTCCCTGAGTCTCTGGCCAAAGTTGTTGGAGTTCCTGAGCCCCATCCAGTGAGGAAGGATGCCAGGGTCAGGCCTGAAGAGGTGCTCTGGCTGCAGCCTGCCACAGCTGATGCGTTGAGCTGTTGGGGACACATCTTGGAGACCAAGCCATCCAGCCTCACTCACTCCAGCAGGGAAACAGTATGGCCTGGAACTATTGAGATGGATGTTGCCCTTCCCCTACCCAGGGAACTTAGTGTGTTAGGCAGTTAGGAGTTCCAGTGCTGGCTGCTGCTCCTCCCCTAAGGAGCTCAAAGGGCTTACACAGCAGGCAGCTGCAACTCTGGTGCTGGTCACCCCTCCCCTTGGGAGCTTGGCAGTCTTAGGCAGATTCCAGCTGAGAGGCTGTTGAGAATCTGTGTGGCTTTGGGGTTGGGACCCTAGGCCTTGGTGGCATGGGTTTGCAAGTGGGATCTTCCAATCCGTGGGTTGCACAGTTCTGTGGGAAAAGCACAATTCCTTTAACTTTGTAGCACATTTACTCACTGCCTCCCTTGGCTGAGGGTTGGGGGCTCCCCTGCCCCGTGTGACTCTCAGGTGGGCGGCCACACCACACTGCTCTTCCTTGCTCTCTGAGGTTCACATCAGCCGCCCAGTCAGTTCTGATGAGAGAACCTGGATACTTTGTTTGCTAGTGAAGGATTCACATGCTAATTATGCTTCTTTTTGATGGGAGCCTCTGATCAGCCATCTTGGCCCTGCCCCCGAGATGATCCTTTTTCTGACACATCATCAGAATGTCAACAGTAGCCTAACACTGCTTCACAGTGCCTATGTTATCCACCTCACTTCATCTAATCACGTGGGCATTGTAACATCTGACATCATCACAGGAAGAGCACAGTAAGATATTTTGAGAGAGAGAGAAAAGGAGAGAGAGAGACCATATTCATTTAACTTTTATTACAGTATATTATTATAATTCTTCTCTTTTATTAGAAGGATTGGTTATTATTTGTTGTATAATAAGATTAGTTATTGTATTAGTCTGTTCTCACGCTGCTAATGAAGACATACCTGAGACTGGGTAATTTATAAAGGAAAGAGGTTTAATTGACTCACAGTTCTGCAGAGGTGGGGAGGACTCACAATCATGGCAGAAGATGAAGGAGAAGCAAAGGCACACCTTACAGGACAGCAGGCAAGAGAGCCTATGGAGGGGAACTGCCCTTTATAAAACCATCAGATCTCATGAGACTTATTTACTATCACAAGAACAGCACAGGAAAAACCCAGTCCCGTGACTCAACTACCTCCCATCAGGTCCCTCCCATGACACATGGGAATTACGGGATTTACAATTCAAGATGAAATTTCAGTGAGGACACAGCCAAACCATATCAGTTATTATTGTCAATTTCTTACTGTGCCCAATTTATAAATTAAACTTTACCACAGGTGTGTATGTCCAGGAGAAGATATCATATATATAGGTTGGGTACTGTCCATGGTTTCAGGCATCCACTAGGGTTCTTGAAATATATCTCCCATAGATAAGTGGGGACTATTTTGTGGCAGAAGAAAAATCAATACGGAAAACATTAGAGGAACTCAACTTTCTGTTGCTGGATAAAGCCATAGAGAGATCATGAGAAAGAACATAGGTGGTCTTTATCAGCAAAAAACAGGCTCCTAGCTGACAGCCAGCCAGGAAGTGTTGGCCTCAGTTATACAGCTGCATGGTTCTGAATTCCACCAATAACCTCAGTGAACTTGGAAGCAGGACCTCCTCTGAGCCTCAAGTGAAAAACACAGCCCTGCAGAAACATTGATTTTTCTTTGTGAGACCCAAGCAGAGGACCTAGTTGAGCCATGCTGTGCCCAGACTCGTGGCAGCTGTGCAGTAACAAATAGCTGTTGGTTTAAGCCACTAGATGTGTGATAATTTGTTGTAGACGTGATAGAAATTTCTGTTAATTTCTGTTTCCTGATCCAATCATTCTCCCTGGTAATCATATATTGAACTTGAATAGAATTCCTCTTCTCCCCCTCACATAGCCTGTCTTGTTAGAATCCAAGCCCCCTCTCCTTCTGTAACCTCAAGACGGCATATAGGTTTCTGTACTCCACTGGGATATTGAGCAATCACTGTGATTTTCCCAATGTGCATGGTTAGGTAAGTTTGTATGCTTTTTCTCCTATTAATCTGTTTTTTTTGTGTGTGTGTGAGCTGATTTTTAATCAAAGCTTTGCAGGGGGAGGGCAGGCACCTTGGACCCACAGTACCTATCAGGTTTTGTCCCTGAGTCTACGGATTTAACACTGCTTGAAGCCACAGTCTCTCAGTGGATTTCTCAGCTAGCCGAGATGATAAATGGCCTCTTCTGATGAAATCTATTTGCATTTGGTTTCTCTTACCATGGACTAATGCAACCTCTCAGTTGTTAATTATCACCTCCATGCAAGTTATTCCCTAATCACGTATTTGCAATTTGGCCTCTTTCCTTTGCTCTAGATTCACATTTCCAAAGTTCTCTCAGATATTTTCAACCAGCTGCCCTGTAACCGTCTAAATTTCAACAAGTCTCAAAACAAATTAATCATCCTGTTCCTGATACTAACTCCTCTTACCAACTTCCCCTCTTCCTTTAATGGTCACATCATTTTCACAGGCAGCGTTGAATCCATTGAGCTGTTTTTAACTGACCTGTCTTCCATGCTGTTCTCATTGCATCTCTTGCCAGGTGATATTTCCTTAAAAAAATTAGAGTCTTGGCCAGGTGTGGTGGCTCACACCTGTAATCCCAGCACTTTGGGAGGCCAGGGCGGGTGGATCACCTGAGGTCAGGAGCTCAAGATCAGCCTGACCAACATGGTGAAACCCCGTCTCTACTAAAAAAAAATACAAAAAATGAGCTGGGTGTGGTGGAGGGCCCCTGTAATCCCAGCTACTCAGGAGACTGAGGCAGGAGAATCCAGGAGGCAGAGGTTGCAGTGAGCTGAGATCTCTCCATTGCACTCCTACCTGGGCAACAAGAGCAAAACTCCGTCTCAAAAAAAAAAAAAAAAAAAAGTCTTATTTCCTTGTGTTCTAGCATTTTTTCTAGCATTGAGTATGTGCTTAATAATGTTCTTACAGAGAAAGTGAAGTCCCTTCTTTTTCCTCACATAAGTGTGCCTCAGCATTATCTTGTATTTTTATTCCTACAACAGATCTCTAACTAATGTTTTCTCTCTCTTCTTCAATTTAATCTAAGTTAAAATGTTTTGGCCATGCCAAAAAAATTATTTTACAAGTGAATTCCTATTTCTTGATTCATTCATTTTTGGTACAATTATTTATACAGGAATTTTCACAGTTATTTGGTTCAGGCCTGTAATCTCATTGCTTTGGAAGGCTGAGGTGAGCAAATTGCTTGAGACCACGAGTTCAAGACCAGCCTGGGCAACATGGTGAAACCCTGTCTCTACAAAAAATTAGCTGGGCAAGGTGGCATGCGCCTGTGGTCTCAGCTACTTAGGGGGCTGAGGTGAGAGGATTGCTTGACCCCAGGAGATCAAGGCTGCAGTGAGCTGTGATCACGTCACTGCATTCTATCCTGGGTGACAGAGTGAGACTCTGTCTCAAAAGAAAAAAAAATTAGCTCAGGGTGGTGACACATGCCTGTGCTCCCAGCTACAGGAGGTTGAGGCAGGAGGATTGCTTGAGCATAGGAGTTTGAGGCTGCAGTGAGCTGTGATTGCACTACTACACTTCAGCCTGGATGACAGAATGAGACCCTGTTTCAAAATAAATACATAAAAATCTAAATAGACAACACATTACATAGCAAATCTAATCCCATTTTTTGTGTCTTCTTCTTCTTCTTTGTCCTCTTCTTTCTTATCTACTCCCTCTCTCACCTTATTTTCTCTTGAGTCCAATTTTATAAGACGGTTTCCCATGATGCTACTGAGCAATTCTTGAAAATTTCAATCAAATTGTGGCCACACCCATCTGTCATCTCTCAATCTTCCTCACAATCTTGTTTTCTTTTTCTTTCTCTTTTCTTTTCTTTTCTTTTCTTGTGAGACGGGGTCTCACTATGTTACCCAGGCTGTAGTGCCATGGTGCCATATTGGCTCATTCCTCGGCTCAAGCAATCTTCCTGCCCCAGCCTCCTGGGTAGCTGGGACTATAAGCGTGTGCCACCATGTCTGGCTAATTTTTGTATGTTTTGTACAGGTGGGGTCTGGCTGTGTTCCCCAGGCCACATTCTCCTTATCAGCAGCAGTTGACCCAGCTGAACTCTATCAATGCTAACAAAACATGTATTTCACTTGTACTCATATGCTTCCCCTTCCACTCTCACTAGCAGCCCCTGTTCACTCTGTTCACCTAATCTCTTCTTACTTCTATTTAATTTTTCCCTCTTGACAGTGCTTTCCTCCATCAGAACAAATGTGATTTCTCTTTGCAATTAATTCATATAGAAGTTTGCATATGATGAGTACTCATGTTTATTGTCTTTTATATGTTTTATCTTTTCCTCTGACTTTTTTGTCCCTTTGGGGGCCATCCCAAAGCTATAAATTTTAATATTTCTCATGATCTCTAGCATATTAAAGGCTCTTAAGAAATATTTGTTCAATGAGTACAAGGGAGAGTGAATTTTATCATTTCTTACTGTGTAAGTCTAACTTCTCTATTTAGCTTAATACAATTCACAATGCAATGGATTGTCATTTTCACGGTTAGCTTTTATCTCCATGATCATAATAGTAGCTGCATAATTTAGATTCTGCAGAACAGTCATCCTTTTTTATCGTTTCTCGTGTTATTTAAGTTTCTCTAATGAGTTTGAAAATTCCATTTGAGGTTGCAAATGAAAAATTTAATCATTGCTTTTCAGTTTAGAGTATCTCACCAGATGTCCCCAATTCACTCTTCATAAATGTGGTCTTTTGCTCTCCTGAATCTAGTAGTTAGTACTTGTGCTGTACTTCCTCCCTCTCTGTTTGGGGAATCCAAACTCCTTAAGTGAAATGTATTATATTATAATTGTTTCTCCCACTTTCTCTGAAACTTGCCTATTTTCTGCTGGATCTAACTCAAAATATTTTAGTCTGCTACTTCAGGCCTTTCCTATCTGCACAAAAATCTCATTTCTATTATATTTAACTACATCTAAACATGATTCACACCTTTCACTTAAGGTTCATTTTCTGGTTATATAATTTTCACTCTCAGCATGCTGCCAAGAAGCCTAGAATCTGTAGGACCTATGTATGGACTGTCGATTAAAAGAGCCAAACTCTGTAAAATATTTAAGAAGGCTCACTCTGAGTCAAATATGAGTTACCATGGTCCAAGGGATAGTCTCAAGAGGTCCTGAGAACACATGCCCAAGGTGGTTGGGTTACAGCTTGGTTTTATAAATTTTATGGAGACATAAGACCTCAATCAGTCCATATGAGTTGTACATTGGTTCAGTCTAGAAAGGTGAGACAATGCAAAGTAGGGGCTTCCAGGTCATAGGTGGATTCAAAGATTTTCTGATTGACATTTAATTGAAAGAGCTAAGTTATTGTCTCAAGATCTGGAATCAACAGAAGGGCGTGTCTGGGGTAAGATAAGGGGTTGTGGAGAACAAGGTTCTTATTATGTAGATGAAGTCTCATAGGTGGCTACTCTTAGAGGCAATAGATGCCAAATGTTTCCTATTCAGACACCTAAAACATGCCAGACTCTCAGCTAATCTCTTCAGGATCAGAAAAAAATCTGGAATGAAAATGGGATTCTCTACAGAATGTGTATTTCCCCTACAAGAGGCAGCTTTGTAGGGCCATTTAAAAATATGTCAAAGAAATATATTTTGGGGTAAAATAGTTTGATTTCTTTCAGGGCCTGCTATTTGTCATATGATGGTATACCAGAGTCAGGTTGGAATTTGGTAACTTACTGCTACAAAGAGTCTGTTCTATCAGTCTTAAGATCTTTGTTTTAAAGTGAATGCTGATCAGTTGTGCTTGATTCCCCCAAGAAAGGAGATAACAGTGAGGCATGTCTGACCCCCCTTTTTCCAAGTATGGCTCATACTAGTTTTTCAGGTTTCTTTAAAATTCCGTTGGCTGAAAGGAGGGGTCCATGCATTCAGTTGGGGGGCTTACAATTTCATTTTTGGTTTATAGGCTTTTATTTACCAGGAATGGCCCCAACATATCTGTGTACTGAAATCCAACTTGTTCCTCACAGTGGACTGAAATGCCCACCCTTTCTGGTAAAGCAATGCTCCCACTGAAAAGAATTACATTATCCCACGGATTGTTGTTTATGCAGTTCTGAGGATACCTATTCTTGCTGCCTAAAAACCTTGGAAGGTTTTACACAGCAAGGCGGTTATGTTTAATAAGGGCATGGATGCGCTTCTTGGCTGTTCTTGTTTGTTTTCTGAGTAACTCATCTAATTATTTATAATTTTGCTTTTAACCTCATTAAGACACATTCCATTTGGCTTTAAAAGTCTTTGTTCTTATCTCACTGGGTTGCTGTGAGTATGTGTGTAAAACATATGAGAGACTGAGTCAAGAGCCGAGCACATGTTTGGAACTCCATCACTTTGTAACTCCCAGAGCATATAGCATATTTTTTCTTCAACAACTGTTTTTGTTTTGTTTTGTTTTGTTTTTAAGAGATGGGGTTTTGCTCTGTCACCCAGGCTGGAGTATAGTGGTGTGATCATAGCTTACTGCGGCCTGGAACTCTTGGGCTTAAGAGATCCTCCTGTCTCAGCCTCCTGAGTACTTAGGACGATAGGTAGGCACCATCATGCCCAACTAATTTTTTTTAGTTAGTTTTTTGTTTTTGTTTTTGTTTTTTTTTATGGGATCTCACTGTTTCCCAGGCAGGTTCAAAATTCTGGACTCTTCTGCCATGACCTCCCCAAAGTACTGTGATTACAGGTGGCAGCCATCACACCAATCCCCAAAACTGTTATTTATTCCTTACTTTGATTTCACCATGGTACTTTATAATACAAGGGTCTTAAAATGAACAATGGCCACTGACAGAGACCTTGCTGAACACAATTTAATTGCATAGTCACTTATTAATACATTCAATTCTTCTGCAGCTCCATGATATCTGAGTTTTTATTTTCACTTACGGAGCAATCACTGAACTGAAGGAGAATCAAAGGCTGAAATGACTTTCCCAAAGTTTCCCAGCTATTTAGGAATGAAATCAACTTAATACCAGATCTGGTCCTCTGAATGTTCAAAATATATACACTTTACACTAACTAATGTTATGATTGTATTCAAATAGTTGTGATTGAAAATTAAAATTATAAATTTACATAATATGGAAAACCAAATAGTTCTATAAAATAGTTTTATCTTTAAGTTTCCTTTAAAATAATCCTGCATTATGAATAACAAAACAAAATTGCGTTGCAACTATTTAGGCAAATATGAATGAGTAAATCTGCTTTTTAACAATTTCATTTCAGGAGCTTTGTCCAGTGCCTAGTACATAATAGAAAATGCCTCATACGTTTGGTCCTGACATGCAAAAGTAACTCTCTCTCTCTATATATATATGTGTAAAGTATATGTGCAAAAGTTTATACTGTGCATACACCTAATTATTTTTGCATATAATTATAGCAGATGTATCTATATTGAAAATGTATGTGTGTGTATATGTTATACATATTATATATAATACATATATATATAAAATATATATAATAATATATTATAATATATCTTATAAATTATATAATTATATATTTAAATATATATCTTGTATATTTAAATATATATTAAAATTATATTATATATTATATAATGATACATATTTTATATATATATATAAAATGTTTTCTTCTTTTATGAGACAGGTCTCACTCTATTTCCCTGGTTGGAGTGCAGTGGTGCAATCATAGCTCACTGCAGCCTTGAATTCCTGGGCACCATGCCTGAGTACATTTTTCCTTTTTTTTAAGAGATGGGATCTCACTATGTTGCCCAGGCTGGTAATAGATTTTTATTATATTTATTGTAATCATGTTACAATTGCAAATTGCTGAGGCTACAGTCATATTGTAACTAAAAATAAATTTTAAATATAAATTATTTATAATCTATTTTTTTTATTTTTAGAGAGATGGTCTCACTCTGGCATCCAGGCTGGAAGGCACTGGCATGATCACGGCTTACTGCAGCCTTGAATTCCTGAGCACAAGCGATCCTCTTGCCTCAGTGCCTCAGCCTTCTACATAGCTGGGACTACAGGTGCATACTATCATGCCCGAATAATGTTTATAAGTATAAATTATTAATATATGAACATATATAATGTTTATATATGAGCATATATATGCACATATATAGTTTTATGTTTTCTGTCTACTCACATTCTTTAATAATAATTAATATGAATATAAGTGACACAGAGAAAGGCAAGCTTCAACACTATTTTAAAAACCCTGAAATACAACTAAGACCATGTGTAATTAATTTACATCCCTAAATCTACACCATCATGAAGACCATATTATATTCCCACCCAAAGTGAAAGCATACTCAACTCCCTGTCTTGTTCTAATAGTTCTTCTTCATCTGTTGTATCTGAAGGTGGTGATTTTGTATTGTTTTAGTGTTGGGTATGAACTACTTTTCAAGTCAGATGATAGCTAAGGACTGTCTCTCTAGGAAAAATCATTTGCTCCCATGAACCAGATATTTTGCCAATAATATTGGCAGGGTTTTGAGTTTCCAGGATTTCATGACTCATGGCCTTAAAATTCTTATTCTAAGACATCACAGTTTGTAGATAAGAGTATATCTGGCTGAATTTTGCCTAATTGATCTAGGATGTCCAGTTTTTGACTAGATGCCAGCAGTGCTGTGAATGGTCAAATTCAGGAGGGACATGGCTTGATGGAGGTGGGGGAAAAGGAGACCCCAGGCACCAGGCCGGCTGTGGGACACTCTCCACAACTGGGTACCTGAATGAACTCAAGGCAGGAAGGCAGTAGGATCCCTTGTAAAGCTGCTGAGGGTAGGAAGAAAAGCCCCAAAACAGATGGGAATGGTGGGAAACGATACAGAAAACAACATAGTGAGATCTTGGCTCTAGCAAAAAAAGACAGAAAGAAAGAAAGAAAGACAATTAGCTGGGCATGGTGTTGTGCACCTCTGGTCCCACCTACTCTGAAGGCTGAGGTGGGAGGATTGCTTGAGTCTGGGAGGTCAAGGCTGAACTGAGCTATGATTGCACCACGTGCACTCCAGCCTGGACTACAGAGCGAGACCCTGTCTCAAAAAAACAAAAAAACACACAAAAAACAAATAAAACCCAAAACATTAGCAATATCCAGCAACATATGTCATCTATGTCAAACATTATATCCAAATATTCCCCTCCGGGGAATTGCATCTAGAGACTTGTTAGGAATTGATTTCCTTTGTCTACTTGCAACTTCTAACAACCAAGACACACTGGTACGCCCAGCATAAACAAGTAGCCTTGTCTTTGACGACAACACAAAATTCTCTCAGACAGTTAGAAGCTCCAAAATGTAAACACCCAGAAACAAAAACAACAATGAAAATATATTTTGGATCCAGCTGAGTCTATGGAAATAAAAATAAAGAAATAATGCTGTTAAATAACTCGAATGGTTAGAAATCCATCTGCCAAGACACAGCATAATTGGAAAAATACATCATACAAAAGTGATAATAAACACTGGATAGAGACTACTTGTTCTGTTCAATAAAGTTGAAGGTAGGAAAGATTCTGTGAAAGAAGAAATGAACAATAAGATAACAAGACAACAGCGTGAGGGAGGCAGAAATGTACACACAAGTCAAGATGAGCATTTCTGATGTCATCGATACAAAGTGTGGGGCTAAAGATTTAAATCTCATGGAAATGTGGTGTAATAATTATGTAGTTGCAGGATATTACAGAAATATCTTTTGAAAGACAAGATGTGTGATATGGCTTGACTGTGTCCTCACCCAAATCTCATCTTGAACTGTAGTTCCCATAATCCCCACGTGTCGTGGGAGGGACCAGGTGGAGATAACTGAATCGTGGGGGCAGTTACCTCCATGCTGTTCTCATGTTAGTGAGTGAGTTTTCATGAGAGCTGATGGTTTTGTAATGTGCTTTCCCTGCATTTGCTCTGCACTTCTGCTTGCTGCCACCATGTGAAGAAGGACATGTTTGCTTACCCTTCCACTGTGATTGTAAGCTTTCTGAGGCTTCCCCAGCCCTGTGGAACTGTGAGTCAATTAAACTTCTTTCCTTTATAAATTACCCAGTCTCAGGTATGACTTTATTAGCAGTGTGAGAATGGACTAATACAATGTATAATACAAAATAATTATTTAATATTACAATGTCTAAAACACTACTTTTTACTAATAAAAAAATAAGTAGAAGATAGGTGGGGTGAAAAAATTGTGTTTATGCTCACATTTTGCAAAAGTAAATGCATATCACATCAGAAAGAATTAAATTGTATATTTATGTGTATGTGTACATATATATAGTGTATATGTGTATTTCCATGAATCTATATGTATGTGTATATATATATAAATATATACAATTAAGGATATTAAATATACATAAATGTAATGCTTTGTAATGAAAAGCTGCACATTTTATCATTAATAAAACATGTTTATGCACAAATTAATATTTTTAATTTTTGAAAGTGTACCTACATCTATCATTCATGGCAATGTAAATGAATTTATGTTGAATTCACCTATAAAAGCAGAAAGATAATAATTACATCAAAAACACTATTGATTAAATGCAACCTTTAAACAAGCATAGATAAAGAAAATCATTCAGAAAGTTCAAAGTAAAGGAATGATCAGTTTTGGGTTGCATCAATACAGGCAGAGAGAAACCAGAAAGAATTACATGAATATGGTGCAAAATAGAACTTATCGAAAACATGTTAAATACAAATGTTTCTCATTTTAAACGAGTGTGCCACTCTTAATAAAGATATTCTTGTGGCCATAGACCTTTGAAAAGTAAGAGAAGTGTTCATAAACACAAGATGATAGGAAATTCCATCTTTCTCAAGTTTGTGCCTTTGTTTATAGCAAATTAGCATAACAAAAATGTTCATGGGCCAGCCCAATCTTCTCTTCCATGACATGTTTAAGTATCCATGACATGCTACATGATATGGTTTGTCTGTGTCCCCACCTAAATCTCATCTTGAATTGTAGCTCCCGTTATCCCCATGTTGTGGGAGGGAGCCGATGGGAGATAACTGAATCATGGAGGAGGTTTTCCCTATACTGTTCTTGTGGTAGTGATTAAGTCTCATGAGATGTGATGGTATTACAAGGGGTTTACCCTTTCACTTGGCTCTCATTCTGTTTTGCCTGCCATCATTTAAGACGTGACTTTGCTCCTCCTTTGCCTTTCACCATGATTGTGAGGCCTCCACAGCCATGTGGAACTGTGAGTCAATTAAATCCCTTTCCTTTATAAATTACCCAGTCGTGGGTATGTCTTTATTAGCAGCATGAGAACAGGCTAATACACTACACAAAATTTTCCATTTGTTTTGGCTTTCCCCAATCAATTCATAGGAATAATTTCTATATTGGGAATTCTAGTGCTTTGTCTATAAAAATTCTTGCAAGCAACTTCATTGAGCGTGTGATTTGTTTTCTATTTCTTTAAGGTATCTTAATGTTAGTATCCTTGATTTTAGTTTTGAGATGTACCATTTTCATTGTCATTCAATTCTAATATTTTCTCATTTTAATAGTCACCTTGTCTTTGGCCCACTGATTAAGGAGGAGTGAGGTGATTAATTTTCAAAACATTTGTGTATCTTATCTTCAAAGCCCAGATGAAGATAATGATGATGATTATGTACAACTTCCATAGATTATGCATATATTTGTAATGTTTCATGTGTTCTTTAAGGTGGTTTTGTGATTTTTTTTCATTTTGTATTAAAGTTTACCACAATAAATTTTATTGTAAAATATTGGGTCTTATGACCAGTTATTGTATTTACTTGTAATTCTCAGACTTCAAAAGCATATGACGGAGGGCTCTGATTGACTAAATACCAGGAGATAACTGCCAACCTCAACTATGAACACAGAAATGCCAAAGAAAGAAAGAAACAAAAAATGCTCAAAGAAAAAAATGGTTAATTTTATATTTCAATTTATAGTTCTTTTCTAAAATAGAAAATTAGATTATATAGAACAAAACTTTTTCTGTCTTAACAAACTCAGTAAGTATTCTAAATAGTAATGTATTCTAAAGGAAAAATTAACATATTCAACTTTGTCAAAAATTAATATGCTATCAGCCACTAGGCTTTAAAAACAATAAACCATGAACACTTTTTATTTGATTCTCCTGAGCTGAGCAATGAATTAAGTCAAAACGTCATATTCGAATACATATGCAATTTAAGGTATTCTCTTCTTTTTATAGGAAGTGAATCTCTGCCTTTTTTAAAAATTAATTCTGTATAACATAGGATCATCTAGGCCACAAGATCAACACAGTGGTGTTTCTTTTTTTAATTTAATTTTGAGTGCAGAGGAGATTTTGAATAGTCACAGAATCACTCAGAACTATATTAAAATAAGCTTTCATGAAGGCTACACGTTAAAGAAGTCCTTTGAATGCTATGTGCTATTTCCCTAGGCCTTCAAATTGTCAGAATACAAGGATATCTTTCCTTCTCATAAAATTCTCTCAAAGGCAATGGAGGATTAACTCCCAACCGTTGTGTGGTGTATGTTCTGATCTCATACATTCAGTTATGTATTCACTGAATTTAACAAACAAAGGTGAAGCTAAAGAGATGCCTTTCTTCCCCTTATTTTAAACAAAATTACCATCTCTTACCCATTTCTAAAAGGAAGGCATGCATATGTAAGGAAACTATTCAGTGAACTTAACACAGACAGAAATATTATTAACACATGGTGTTTTAGAATGAATTTCTTTTCCCTTTTTCATTATTAACGTCAGATATGTAGCAAAGTAAATAGCATTGGATGTTATTTATATTAACATATTTAGTTGGCGAATGCACACATAAATTTAGGTTTTCAAATCTACCTTAGTCACTGTGAGGGAAGCCGTGAAGGTTTCCTGACACCCAATAATTATATCATCCGTAGATGGAATCGGGAACTTTAGAAAGAGCATTACTTTTTCCAGTGAGACATTTAAGTGACTGGTATGATTCCAGAAGCCCCTAATCTCAAAATGTACCATATTCATTTACAGTAAGATTCTTGCAGGTCGCCAGCACCCTCATTTCTAGTGGATGGTGAAGGTTCTCACAGAATGATTCCACTAAGGAAGTAAATAATTTAAAATTGGTAGGACAAGAACAGAAATTGATATTCTTTCTCAAATTAATGAGGAGTAAAGAGAGAGAGGTATGTACCTTAGGAAAGAGGCAACCGGGAAACCAGTCGATCAACCACTAGGAAATGTTAAGACGAAGAGTTCGTGGAGTCATAATGCCTCTTTTTCAATTCAAAATGCATTAGAAAACTCGTGATGAAATTTTGATAAGGAAAATCCTTAAATCAAAACGATCATTTCAATATAGAAGGGACATCTTCAAAGTGCCAGGAAATAAAAAGATCTTTTCTTGTTAGAAAATAAAAAGTTGATGAGTATTATTGTTTTGCTGACAACTCCTATGGATAACAAGGGTATTTTCAGTATACACATTCTTGCACTAATTCTTTGCCAGATGCAAAGTTTGCCAAGAAAGTCACAATACCTGAAAGGATTCTCAAATAGGACAAAAAAGTGGTCTGTTAGAAATCACAGAAGCTATTGTTCCCGGACTGAGCCACGGGCCACGCTGCTTACTCTTGCGGCCCAATAATGGCATGCAGACCAACTGGGAAAAGAAAAGCGTTTTCTTCGGTAACCGCGTGCAGGGAGAAGACCTGGAAAATATCGCCAGACAAACTCAAATCACAAAGTTTTCCAGAGCTTGTATACCTGCTAAGCTATATGTCTATGTGTAAGTGTGCATTCATCTAAAGACATAAGTGATTAACTTCCTTTAATCTGTAACTAAGGTCTGAGTCCTGGAGACCTTCCTCTGGAGCCTCAGTAAATTGACTTAATCTAGATGGGTCCAGGTGCTGGGGGTGATTACCCTTATCTTGTCTCCTGCTAAATCATGGAGATTTGGGGAGTTCCTTCAGACCCCCAGTAAAACTTGTTTATGGAGGTCTGGGGAGTTCTTTCAGACCCCCAATAAAACTTGTTTAATCCTAAATGGGTCCTGATAAGAATTCCTTTGTTATCTTGTCATGCTTCAAGCCTCAGGAGAGGCCTGGGCAGAACTCTTGGTGGGCTTTTGTTACATCCCAGCCTTTGTATAAGGGCGCTGGCTCGTTCAACTTTTAATATTTAACTTCACCACTCGGTCAGTGCTGAAACAGTTGTTACGGAGGTCTACCTGTTCAGCTGTTAGTGAGACCTGACCTTCCACACTATAGCCTTTTATAGATGTTACTAAAAATCTTTAGATATACACTTAGAAAACAAAAGCATAAAAGACACTCCTCTGAAATCAATTTCCATTTCTGAGTAATGATATAGATACACGCACACAGAGTTAACTATTATGGCTCAAATAGTTCTCTGGTTCTGTGTGGTCTTAATTCTTCACCGAGTCCTTTCTGAGCTACCCTTGTGTGTGTCGCTGATGCTTTGAGCCTCTTGTTCTCTTAACAAACATTGCTTTTTTTTTTCTTTATCACTAATAAAAAATGTTATTAGCTTTCATGTGTCTCCATGGACAGAACAACAGTACTTTGCCCAACATGAAACTTTTACTTCTTGTACATAAATGTCTGAACAGATGGGTGTTTTGAGAGAGTGAAAGTTCTGTTCTCTGGATTCACTCAGAGTTTTCCAGAATAAGCCCATTTTCTACCCTGTTTCCCCATCCCCAGGAGAGGCGTCCTTGTTTAGTTGCTGGAAAATGGTTTGTCACTATCACATTCATATTCTACTGCATGGAGAGGGTAAATTAGCTGGAGAAAAGTCACATTTTAAAAGATGAATAACTTTGTGGGTTTTTTAAACCATTTTATTGAACTATGACATGTTGAAAGTTATACACATTTAACAAATACAACTTGACAAGTTTGGGGATAAGTATACACTCTTGAAACCATCACCATTATCAAGGTTATAAATATATTAATCAATCAATTATCTCCCAAAGTTTCCTCCCACTCCGTTTATTATTATTATCTTATATCTTTCTCTGTGTGTGTGTGTGTGTGTGTGAATGTGTGTGGTATGAACATTTAACATAAGATTTACCCTTTTAGTAAATTTTATATATAAAATACAGTATTGTTTGTCCTAGGCACTACACTGGAGAGTAGGTCTCTAGAATTAATTTACTTTGCATAACTGAAAGTTTGGACCCTTTAACCATTACCTCCCATTTCTCTTTCCTCACCCACCTGGTAACCAACATTTGCTCTCTGCTTCTATGAGTCTGACTATTTTGGATTCCACATATAAATGAATAAATAAGATCATACAGAATTTGTCTTCCTACACGTGGCCCATCTCACTCAGCATAACATCCCTCAGGTCCATCCATGTTGTTAAAAAATGACAAGATTTCCTTTTCTTTCCAAGGTTGAATAATATTCCATGACATATATAAATATGTATACACATTTTCTCAATCCATCTGTATGTCAATGGACTTCTAGGTTGTTTCCAAATCTTTGCTGTTATGAATAATGCTGTCATGAACATGGTGGTTGCATTAGTCCACTTTCATACTGCTATGAAGAAATACCCAAGACTGGGTAATATATAATGAAAATGAGGTTTAATGGACTCACAGTTCCACATTACTGGGGAAGCCTCACAATCATGGCAGAAAGTGAAGGAGGAGCAAAGGCATGTCTTACATGGTGGCAGGAAGGAGAAGTGCTGAGCAAAAGGGGGAATAGCCCCTTATAAAACCATCAGATCTGGTGGGAACTCATTCAATATCACGAGAACAGCAGTGTGGGGGTGACTGCCCCCATGATTCAATTACCTCCCACTGGGTCCCTCCCACAACACACGGGGATTACGGGAGCTACAATTCAAGATGAGATTTAAGTGGGGAAACAGCCAAGCCATATTAGTGGTGCACACATGTCTTCAAAATACTGATTTCATTTAAAAGCTGAATGGCTTTGAATTCACATCCATGATTTCTACATATATCCCATGCACTAGAACATGTATGAGTACAGTGAAGCATTTATTATTAGTCTGCATGATGTCACATTCTGTAGGTGCTGTAATAAGAAAAGAGAGTTCCTGTGTCCGTCAAGGTTCTGGCTTGGTCACTTGGATATTCTAGAATCATTTAAATATAAAAATATAGATAAGAAGGTTAGTTAAATATTTTGAAAACTGGTACTAAATTTCCTTTTTTCTTTTCATTCTTTATTCCTCCCAATAAAGGTGGATCTGGTTAAGGACTGAGAGGCATATGGGAATTTATCTTTTATTCTAGGAACTGTCTGAGATAAAGCCTGCCTCTCAACATTCCAAAGACTAATGTAAATAAAGTGGAAATTAAAATTGTGCTGAATTACCTCATAGGGAAATAGAAAAATTAGTTTGTGTCAGGCTGTTTAAAATGTTCTTCTCCTTTGATTGCAAACCTTGGAAGACAAAAAAGGTTTTCTACTACTTCCATTTATCAGTGAGCTGTCATTTAATGTTATTAATATTCTCCTTATAATGTCTGTGCATATGGCAGCACTTGGTCCTTTGAGGTTAGTCTACTTTATTCCTTCCAGCCACTTTCTGTGTTCATGAAATTTGTCAATATTTTAACAACAACTAACAATTCCCTGCAATAACAATGAACAAACAAATATAGATAGATAGATACATTTCCAGCTGTAAAGCTATCTATCCTATCTATCTATCTACATCTATCTATATATCTCTATAAATATGTATATTTCCTATATATCTGTCTCCAATATGAATACAATCTACATATATATGGCTATATAGAGGTATATATATGCATACATATGTGCATTGCATTTGTATGTGTAAGTACATATATGTATATATATATTTATATTAAATCTCTTTTACACACATGCACACGCATATGTACACACAAACACATTTTTTTCTCTGTGGCCCATTTTCATTACAGACATTTTTTCCCTTATGGAGTATTAGTTCAAATGATTTTATCTAGTCTGACATAGGGGGAACAAGCTCTGGTACTTCGAGTTTTTTTAAATCCAATCAACGTATATTGTTTACCCACTGCACACCAAGTACTAACTCAAAGGTTACACGAATGGAAAGGCAGATATACAAAGTTTATATTCGGAGAAAAAGCTGATAAAAGGAAATAAAAGACAACAAACACAGAAACACAACCATCGGGCATCACGAAACCTCGTGAAGATAATCATCAGGGTAACGAGATGGAAAAATTGGGAAGAAAAGATATTACGTATGGTGGTCAGTTGTATGATTGATCTGTATGATTGATCTATGTCACATGCCTCCACCCTCTCCTCACTAGCAAGAGATGCAGTGTAGACTCCAGGCAAATTTCAGGTAAATGGTAGGTTAATTTGCATCTGTTTTACACTGTAAGCATTTAAGCCAAGAACACAAATTTCACAAAGCACTAAAAATGTAACACAATGAATCATATAAACTACTCAGTATATTTTTATTAATAACCCAGTATACGTTAATATTTATTCCCTTACTTTATGGATATCAGTGAATCTAGACAATCACCAAACATAGCCCACCTGGTAAAAAAAATATATATATTCAATCATAACTTGCAGATAAAAATCATATTCAGGGGGACATTTTCAAGGGAGACTCAAATAAGCCAATTTTTGTAAAGCATTGCAACGCTAATGGGCTCGTATATTTCTGTGGCTGTGAGAGTAGCCATTTGGGGAAACTCAAAATGAAACGCTACCTATTGGCCATGGCTATGGAAACGGACACTTACAAATCAATCTGTACTGACATAGCCAGCTCTGAACCTGAAAATGACAGCTATAATCCACATTTCCATTTTAGCTTTGCCAGAGCAGAGCCCATAAATTACTGGGGTTTTTGAGCTGTTTAGAAAAATGCTATGTGAATGGTGAACTTGAGCTCACTTGGGAATAAGGTTGTGAGGTTTAGACCATCGTGTGCAAAGAACGATATTGAAGAATGATTTGTATTGTCATGTTAGGAAGTGAAGTTACATCTTGCTAACTGTAGATTACCTCACCAGGGCTGATGGAACGGGGTGCGAGACACTGTTCTTTCCAGGAGAGAAGAGCCCAGGTGAACAAAAAGGTCCAAAGTTTATTAAGCCACACTAGTTATATAATTTCTAGGGGAAAAGAGTGAAGGAAAGAAAAATAGAGAGGGAGAGAAGAATGAGGAAGAGAGAGAGGCAGGGAGGAAAGAGAGAATGAATTATGTAGACAATCTCCCTAGATTTCTTTACTTTTTTTTTTTTTTAACTTTTACGAGTTTTACTTTAAAAGTCATTTTGAAGACATCCCCTTAGGTAAAATAGGATGTTCTTTATTTTATTACAAGCAAAAAGATCAACTTTAATTCACTTCTCTAGAGGTTTTCCAACTTCTATAAAAATGATAATATAGACAATAAAATTTAACTGACTTCTGCTGGAAAATCTTCCATTAGGAATTTCAATCGAAATTGTCTTAAACTTTTTAAAGGCAATGTTGTTTAGTTGAGTGAGATGGTTCTACTTTTTAGGAAGTTTGCAATTTATACCTGGGACTTCAGATCATACTAAAAATATTTTAGAATGACCTCTGTGTTGGTGTTTGAGAATTTTATTGTGAAAATCACAACATGAAGGAAAATCTAATGATGCTATTTTGATCTTGTTAATACTACATCAGAAAATAATGATCATCTGATTGTAAATTTAAAAATGGCCACTAAGAAAATACAATATTTACCGTTAATGGACAAGGACATTTTCACGTCCAATCTTTCAGTGTCCAGCTTTATTTATTGAAAGTTTTTCGGAACTACTTTATGGCTTTATCGAAATAGGAAAACAGAAGTCTATCAGTGGAATTTTTCAGGATGTGGAACCACATCCTAAGAAACTTACATCAAATATGCTAGAGTATATTTGCATAATATGTAAATATATCTATATTTACATATTATGAGAATATTTGCACCAAACATACTAGATCATAAACTATCCCAAGAGCTTGGAATGAAAGATAATATTGGAAGAAAATATGTCACAATAGCAAGCATTGGGTATATCAGTTTATTCCAATATCTAAATTTCATACCCTTTAATCCATTTTGATTTGATTTTTGTACCCACAAAAATTTTAAGAAACTAAAAATAAATAAATTTCATAACCTTAATATTTAAGACTTTCAACAGATGGAATATAAGAAAAACAAAACAAAAATTTTCCAGTATGGGAAATCAGTAAAATAGTGCTGAAAACACGCTCCCTTTTTCACTGTGTTAGGTCTTTTTTTCAACTTGCACTGTAAGAGATTGAGCAAAAATTCTCATATTCTCCTTAGTTTTCTTTTCTTGAGTTTACAATATTTTGTGAGTCTATTTTTCAAATTTTAAAGCTTCTTTTAAAATTAGGTAATGAATTGTTTCAAGTTCAAACACATGAACCATGAAGATTCTTCCCTTATTATACCAAAAAATCTTATGCCTATGACCTAATTATCTATAAAATATAGAAAAGCACAGGTGCTAATGACTCATCAAGGGGTAGCATGATTGTATGGAAAACACTGGGCAGGCATGTAGAGATTCTCAAATCCCATCTTATTATCCTCCAGTTTCATATTTACTAGATTTGTGGTCTGGGACAAGCCTTCCATGACCCATTCAGACTTTATTTCTCACTTCTAATGTTGTTTAATTCATTTGAATGTATTTAAGAATTGCTTGGGTGGATACTAGGATTGAGTGAGCTAATTTATGTGAAGGAGCTGTGGAAATGCTTTTATAAAAAGTAACATCCATATACACTCAATATGTTAAGAAAACTGACTAACGTTGGAAACCTAAGTGGTATGCCTAAAGTAACAAGACTAGTCAGGCATCCATAAGATTGTGGAATGGCTCCTTCAGTTAAAAGTGCCAACACTGTCAACATAAAAACAAGTTCTAAGCACATTTTCCATGTGAAGAATAATGAAACAAAGACTTAAATGTAAGAACTAAAACTATAAAACTCTTAATAGAAAACATACGGGAAAAAGCTTTGCAACACTGGGTTTGATCAGGATTTCTTACATATGACACCAAAGACACAGGTAACAATAGAAAAAAATAGATAATTTGGACTTCATACTGTTTTTTTTTAAATTGTGCCTCAATTTTTTTGGCCAAGTGCAGTGGCTCATGCCTGTAATCCCAGTACTTTGGGAGGCCAAAGCAGGCGAATCACTTGAGGTGAGGAGTTTGAGACCACCCTGGCCAACATGGTGAAACCCCATCTCTACTAAAAATACAAAAATTAGTTGGGAATGGTGGCAAGTGCCTGTAATCCCACCTTCTCAGAAAGCTGAGGCAGGAGAATTGCTTGACCCTAGGAGGTGGAGTTTGCAGTGAGCTGAGATCATGCCACTGAACTCCAGCCTAGGCAGCACAGGGAGACTCCATTCAAAAACAAACAAACAAAAAACTGTGCATCAAAAGACAATATCAGCAGGGTGAAAAAGCTGAACCCATGGGATGGATAAAATATTTGCCAATTATGTATGTTACGAAATTAATATTCAGAATATAGAGAACTCTTAAAATTCAACAGCATAACCTATTCAAAAATGGACAAAGGATTTGAACATGTATTCTCTGAAGAAGAGACATACAAATGGCCAACAGACACATGAAAAGGAAAATGCAAATCAAAACCGCAACAAGATACCACTTCACACCCATTAGAATAACTACTGTAAAAAGAAAAAGCAAAAAATAACAAATGTTGGCAGGGACGCAGAGAAATTGGAACTCTTGTAAACTGCTGGTGGGAATGTAAAATAGTACAGTGACTGTAGAAAACCTTATGGTGCTTCCTCAAAAATTTAGAAATAAAATTACCATATGATCCAATAATTCTGCTTCTGGATGTATGTCCAATAGAGTTGAAAGCAAGGACTTGAAGAGATATTTATGCACTTATGTTCATAACAGTATCATTCACAATAGCTAAATTGTGGAAACCATCTAAGTGTTTATCATCTGATGAATGGATAAGCAAAATGTGGTCTATACGTTGTTTGGCTCTGTGTCCCCACCCATATCTCACCTTGAATTGTAATAATCCCTGTGTGTCAAAGTCAGGACCAGGAGGAGATAATTGAATCATGGGGGTGGTTTCCCCCATGCTGTTCTCATGATAGTAAGTGATTTCTCACGAGATCTGATGGTTTTATAAGGGGATTTCCCCTTCGCTCGGCACTCATTCTCTCTCCCACCCTGTGAAGAAGATGCCTTCCGTCATATCATAAGTTTCCTGAGGCCTCCCAGTCATGCGGAACTGTGAGTCCATTAAACCTCTTTTTCTGTGTAAATTACTCAGTCTCAGGTGTTTCTTCATAGCAGCGTGAGAATGGATTAATACAACATACAAAGGAATATTATTCAGCCTTAAGTAGGAAGGAAATTCTGACACACACTGCAACATGAATGAACCTTGAGAACATTATGTTCAGTGATATAAGCTAGTTACAAAAAGACAAATACTGTGTGATTCTACTTATAAGAGATAGTTAGAGTAGTCAAAATTATAGAGACAGAAAGTAGAGGAGTGATTTCCAGGTGCTGTGTGGAGGGAAATAGGAAGTCATTGTTAATGAGTATGAAGTTTCAGATTTAGAAGATGAAAAGAGTTATGGAGATGAATGGTGGTGATGATTGCACAATATTATGAATGTATTCAATACCACTGAACCATACACTTAAAAATACCTAAGATGGTAAAATGTATGTTGTGTATATTTTACCATAATGAAAAAGAATTAGAAAAGTAAAGAATAATGAGAAATGAAATAAACTGACTTGCATTTTGAATGTCAGAGCCAATAAAAATAGCATTTTTATTTTATTCTATTTGATTTCAATTTTGGACAGCTTTACTGAGATAAAATTGACATGACAAATTACATGTATTTATAATATACAATTTATTAAATTTTTACATATGTATACTAAATTTTGTTTATAACTTTTGTATCTGTGTTCATGAGGAAATTAACTTTCTGTATTTTTACTATACTGTTTTTGTCTTTCTTTTCTCAAAAATGACTCTAACATTTCAGAATGTACAATAGACAAGATTCAAACTTAAACAGCAAATAGAACAGAATTGTACACCAGGACACTAGCAAAAATTTAAAAAGCACTTCATTGTGCTTTACACATAACATGAATCCTGAAGCATTTTCTCCTCTTGAGTTTTCTGGTAGAATTTGCATACAATAGGCATTATTTTCCTTAAGTGTTTAGTAGAATTTACCAATGAATCCATCTTACACTGTTTATAGGTTTGTTTTGGTTTTAGGCTTGTCTTATTGTTTTTGCTCATTTTTGTTAAGAAGGTTTTCAGCCACATATCTTATTTGTTTAATAGATATAGTACTATATCTTATTTGTTGAATAGACATAGTACTATTTCAAATATCTATTTTTTCTTGAGCTTTGATTGAGCTTTGGTAGTTGGTGTGTTTCAAGGAGATTTTCCATTCCATCTACGCAGTCAAAATTTTTGCCATAAAGTTATTGGTAATATCCTTTTATTATTAATTTACTTCTGGATTTTGAGTAAAGCAGTTTGCCCTCTGTATTAGTTAGGGTTCTGTAGCAGGACAGGACTAATAGGAAAGATGTATATATGAAAGGGAGTACATTAAAAAGTATTGACTAAGATGATCACAAGGTGAAATCCCACAATAGGCCATCTGCAAGCTGAGGAGCAAAGAAGCTAGTCCAAGTCCCAACTCTTCAAAATTAGGGAAACTGACAGTGCAGCCTTCAATCTGTGGCTGAAGGCTTAAAAGCCCCTGGCACACCAATGGTGTAGGTTCAAGAGTCCAAAATCTGAAAAACTTGGACGCTAATGTTCCAGGACAGGAAGCACCCAGCATGGGAGAAAGATGGAGATTAGAAGACTCAGCAAGTCTAGTCCTTCCACATTCCTCTGCCTGCTTTTATCCTAGCCATGCTGGAAGCTGATTAGATGGTGCTCATCCAGATTGAGGGTGGATCTGCCTCTCCTAGTCTGCTGACTCAAATGTTAATCTCTTTTGGAAACACCCTTACAGACACACCCAGGAACAATACTTTGCATCCTTCAATCCAATCAAGTTGACACTCAGTATTAACCATCACACTCTCCATAATGTGGGTGATCCTCATCAACTCAGTTGAAGGCCTGAATAGAACAAAAGACTGACCTACCCAGAGCATGAATGAATTCTGCCAACAAGTGGCCCTAGGACTCTATCTACAACATTGGTTCAACTTAGTCTCCAGGGTGCTGGACCACCAAGTAGATTTTGAACTTAACAGCTTCCCTAATCACATGAACCGAGACCTTTTAATAAATGTATGTATATGTGTATGTATGTCTCTATGTATCAATCATTGATGTATCATGTATCTACAATCCATTATATATCTATCATGTGTCCCATATATATATCATCTGCCTTGCTGACTTATCCATACATCCACCCATCCCATCTGTTGATACATCAAATCTATCTTTTCATCTATCAATTATCTATCTATCTATCTATCTATCTATCTATCTATCTATCTATCTCATCTATCTATCTATCATTTATCTATCATCTGTCTACCATCTATTATCTGTCCTATCTATTATCTTTCTTTCTATCTTATCCATCTATCCATACCATCTACTGATCTATCAAATCTCTCTCACTAGCTACCTATCTAGCTATTATATATCATCTATCTATAATCTTTCATCTATCATCTGTCTTTCTATCTTATCCATCCATCAATCCAACCATTCCTCCATTCATCTATCTCATCTAGTGATCTATCAATCAAATCTAATTACCTATCATCTATTCTATCTATCTATCTATCTATCTATCTATCTATCTATCTATCTATCTATACATCCCTTTCCTACTGGTTCTGTTTCTCTGGCAAATATTGACTAATAATAATTCTAGTCTCCTAATGATGAGATATCATTGTTAGATAGGTCTATGAATTCAGTTTGACTAAAAGCATCAATTTCAGCTTTAGGGATCAATGGAGAAAAGAAAAATAAGAGGAAGGCTGCATTTTCTTGGATGAGCAAGAATAAACAAACAGAGCTAACCAGCCATGCAAACACTCAGCATCCACCTATCATTCTCCAAAGTTATCTGACTGACTTCTTGGTGACCCCAGTAGCAGCTGATGGCTGAAGACATCCTGGCTAAGACTTGAGAAGCTTCTTGTCACATGTCTTCACCTTACAATGGATAGACCAGTTGTAAGACAGAATTCCAAGGTGTACTTTAGTCTCCCAACACATCAGAGTCATAAAAAGCCAAAAAAAAAAAAAAGGCCAGGTAGAGTGTGACTAAGGGTGAAAATGTGTGTTATCTGGGTCTCACTGAGCTCACACCAGGCATATACATCACAAATTCCACAGCC
The DNA here is from genome assembly GCF_043159975.1 of Macaca nemestrina. NCBI lineage: Eukaryota > Metazoa > Chordata > Mammalia > Primates > Cercopithecidae > Macaca > Macaca nemestrina. The sequence goes on from NC_092145.1 coordinate 156,509,121, forward strand.
TTGAGGGGAATTACGGACTCTACAAGCCTGTGAGCTAGAGCCACTCCTGTTTAGGAACTTCCCTCCAGCTCCACAAGCTGCACCCGCCCTTTCTGAAAATCAGTGACTCCTTATAAGGGCTTGCAAAGAGAAGAGATTCATCAGATGAATGGACACAAAAAATATGAAGATGTTCTCAGGCTTCAGTGACTAAAAAATGGCAAACTTCTTTCAACAAGGTCAATTGCAGCTCTTTGGAAAAAATGAAAAATGAAAACCTTGAACTATGTGTTTTAACTGACTTGATGTTGGTCTATAAACAGGTTCTCCATCTCTTTTCCCCACCTCTTCCTTCCTCCTTCTCTGCCTCTGTTTCCCTCTCTTGTTTTATTTCCTTCATGTCTTCAATGTATATTAACTACATTCCTCTTACAAGGCAGTCTGCTAAAAATGGAATTCCAGAAATGGGCAGTAAAGGGTCTTTTCCCTTGAGGAGTTCACAGTTTACTGTGAAAAGCTGATAGGAATAGGAGAATTACATACCACCTGGCTCCATGATTTCTATTCTCCAGTAGAGTGGGAACACAGAAATGGAAGAAGCTTGATCCGTTTTTGTATAGAATACTTGAGAATTCAACAATGTACCCACATTTATAAGTAAAAGCTACTACCACAAGACAGCTTGTCATGTTTAACATGATGTGACCTGAAATCACAGTATGAATATTAAATACATTTCAGAATTAGAGTTGGCATTGAAAAATGTTCCTTGCATAGCTCTGTTGAATTTGCTCATTAGAAATGTGGCCAAGGTAGGATAACCAGAAAAAGCAGGATCTCAAATAGAATTTCTAAGTATGAGATCAAAGGAGGATGCATTAAGAAACAACAACAACAAAAAAGACCAGTGACTTAATTTGTAAGACATCTGCAGAAATGTCCTGAAGTTCAAGTCTGGTTGGACGTGGATGGCATCAAGAATGAGATGTCAAATCTTAGGTATCCTGCCTCCAAAAACAGCCCAGCCACTGCCTCTTCATTGTCCAATGGGCCATGCACCCTGAATATCTGAGCTCGTTAAACAAAGTACCGTGAGAGGAAGCAAAGACATAGACAGCCAGTTACCATTTATACCAAGAGATAATGCAACTGGTAAGACCAGACAGAAAGCAAACCCTCATGAGTGATACCAGAATTCTTGGAGAGAAGCAAAATTTAGGTCAAATTATGATTGTACTGGGAGCAGTCATATACCAAAGAGCTCATGTTGGTTTTGAAATCCTTGGGAATTTCTACAGTGACATTCTTATTTTAAATCTTGGAGATAATGCCAAGCTTTTATTCTGGGATTGGAATGAATGGATTCTAATGGGTATGTATATCCCTAAAATGAAAGAGCATTTTTAATGTACACAAATAATAATCCCTTAGTATGTTTATAGAAAGCTTATAGTGCAGAATACTTTATTATAATAATATCCTACTCTTTGAGTTTTTCTTCAAATTCTCACTCTCCCTCTACCCAAGGGTTGCTTGACTGTTTTTCAGAAAACACACCTGATGTGGTTAGACTTTGTGTCCCCACCCAAATCTCATCTTGAATTATAATCCTCAGGTGTTTGGGGAGAGACCTGGTGGGAAGTGATTGGATTCTGGAGGCAGTTTTCCTCATGCTGTTCTCATGATAGTGTGTGAACTCTCACAAGATCTGATGCTTTTCTAAATGGTAGTTTTTCCTGCACTGACACATGTGCTGTCTCTCTCACCTGCTCACGTGCTGCGATGTAAGATGTGCCTACTTCCCCTTCTGCCATGATTGTAAGTTTCCTAAGGCCTCCTTAACCACGTGGAACTGCAGGTCAATTAGACCTCTTTTATTTATAAATTACCCAGTCTTGGGTATGTCTCTATAGCAGTGAGAAAACAGACTAATACAACGCCCTCTAACCTGGGGCAGAATTAAGGAAGATTTTGTGGTGGCGTTGTTTTGGTAAAACATCTCACTCAGAAATTCCAAAGATGAAGTTTTCCTTCCCTGCCTGAAGCTTTCTTGAAACCTTAAATTCCAAAAAGTATAACAGTTCTTCCAAAAGAGAAGCATACAGTTACCATAAGACTCAGAAACTCTGCTTCCAGGTATAGACCCAAAATAATTGGAAGTGGGACTTCTAAAAGTTATTTGCACACCTATGTTCATTTACAATAGCCAACAGGTGCACTCAACTTAGGTGTCTATTGACTGATGAATGGCTAGAGAAATTGTGGTACATACATTCAAGGGAATATTCATTAATATGAGCTACCTAGAATGCTCAAATTCATAGAGACAGAAAGTAGAATGATGGTCCCCAGAGGCTGGACAAAGTGGGGAACAGGAGATTATCATTTAATGGGTATAAAGCTTTGTGAGATGAACAGAGTTCTGGAGAGGGATAGTGGTGATGGTGGTGATATGGACAAGAAGCAGGGAAATACTGGGTGGAAGAGGGCAGCTCCCTGGCAAAGGCCCCACCCTCAAGCCTGGAAACTGCCGCCCTAAATGAGAACAGTTATCCCTGTTTTCCTACCAAAATGTTACCTTTTTGGCCCGCCACCCCAGCATCTTGTGCCCAGATAAACCCCAGATCTCAGCTGGCAGAGGAACAAGTGGCTGAATGTCAGGAGAAGAAGAAGCAACTGAGCACCAGAGACTATGGATAGACGCAGCTTAACTTCAGAGCAGCATGACTTCAGAGAGGAACCCGAACAGAGATGGTAGGGCTTCTGGGAAAGACCACCTTCTTCCTGCACCATCCCACTTCCAGCTCCCCTTCTGCTGAGAGCCACTTCCACCACTTAATAAAATCCTCTGCATTCATCACCTTTCAAACCATTCATGTGACCTGATTTTTCCTGGACCCCAGACAAGAATTCTGGATGCACTGAGTGCAGGAATCCAAAAAAGCGGTCAAACCGACTCTTCATTGAGTTGTTTAACACTTAAGCCATCCACAGATGGCAAAGCTAAAAGAGAATTAATTGTAACACAGCTCAAGATGCTGCCGTGGGGACAGAAAGTGCACACCTGGGCCCTGGCAGCCACTTGCCTGAGTGCTCCCCCCCATAAGGTGTTGAGCCCTGTGAGTTTGAGAGAATAAAGTTTATCCTTGCTAGTGCCAAAGTGGCCTTCTGGATCCAGAACCAGAATGGACTTCATGCCACTGAACTGTACCCTTAAAAATGGTTACAGTGATTACATTTAGGCCGGGTGCAGTGGCTCGCACCTGTAATCCCAGCACTTTGGGAGGCTGAGGCGAGTGGATCACAAGGTCAGGAGATGGAGACCATCCTGGCTAACACGGTGAAACCCCATCTCTACTAAAAATACAAAAAATTAGCTGGGCGTGATGGCGGGTGCCTGTAGTCCCAGCTACTCAGGAGACTGAGGCAGGAGAATGGCATGAACCCGGGAGGCAGAGCTTGCAGTGAGCCGAGTTCGAGCCACTGCACTCCAGCCTGGGCGACACAGCGAGACCCCATCTCAAAAAAAAAAAAAAGTGATTAAATTTATATTGTATATATTACCCCAATAAATAAACACCTACATTTCTAGAGACCAGAAAATGGGGAAACTGCCAGGAAGATGGAAGAGAAAGAAGAATCATCCTCTTATAACAGAAATGTGTGTGAGAGATTCCCCACAAAGGGGGTGTCTTACCAGGAGAGGTTTTCAGACCCCAGTTGGCCTCCTGAATTATTGGTGTTTCTGACTATTGTTGGTACCTTCCCCTTATTATCCCACTCCAAATGATTAACTTAAATTTTATTTCTGCCTGGTGTAAAGAGAATCAAGGGTCATAATTCATTCGTTTCTGAGAACATACAATTAACGACTTTTCTTGCAGAGAATGTCTGAAATTAGACTCCTGATCCACATCCTCTTTCCTTTTTATTTATTTATTTTTAATTTTAAGTTTTATCTTAAGTTCCGGGGTACATGTGCAGGATGCGCAGGTTTGTTACACAGGTAAACATGTGCCATGGTGGTTTGCTGCACAAATCAACCCATCACCTAGGTATTAGCTGTTCTTCCTAATGCTCTCCATCCCCCCAACCAGGGAGGGGAAAACACACACACCCTCTTTTCTTTTTTTTTTTTTATTTTCCAAGATGGAGTCTTGTTCTGTCACCCAGGTTGGAGTGCCGTGGCGTGATCTTGGCTCACTGCAACCTCTGCCTCCTGGGTTCAAGAGATTCTCCTGCCTCAGCCTCCCAAGTAGCTGGGATTACAGGGGCGCATCACTATGCCTGGCCAATTTTTTTATTTTTTTTTATTTTTAGTAGAGATGGAGTTTCACCACGTTGGCCAGGCTGTTCTTGAACTCCTGACCTCATGATCCGCCCTCCTTGGCATCCCAAATTGCTGGGATTACAGGCGTGAGCCAACGCGCCCAGCCACACACCTTCTTGTCTATGTTCTCTTCCTTTTAGGATTCTTTCAAGGTAAGTGACAACAAAATCATGGAGATATGTACACGAGAAACATGGCTTCTGTTCAGACATCTGGTTTCTCTCACTGCCTTAAGTGCTTGGAAATTTCCATCTTCCATCCATCATCTCTACCATCATGAGTAAAACCAGTGTCATCTTTACACAACATGCAGAAGCTAAATTAAAATATATGAGGGTCAATTAATACAGAAATTTCAATTCCCATACCAAATTGCACAATATTTCAAATTACAGCATAAAATATGTCTTTAAGATTATGAGCCCATAAAAGAAAACAAGATCTCTCTGTATGTGCTGACATACAAGATCATTGATGACAGATTATTAATTGAAGTCATCATATTGCAAAACCATCTATGGATGCACAGAAAGATACCTGGAAGACTTTCACAGTTTTCTTTATACATTCTGTGTATTTGGATTCTTTGACAAATAGGTTAAACTTGTGTGTCTTAGTCCATTTGGACTGCTATAATGAAATACCTGAGACTGAGCAAATTTTAAGAATGGAAATGTATTTCTTACAGTTCTGGAGGCTGGGAAGTCCAAAATCAAGGTACTGGCAGATTCAGTGTCTGGGGCGGGTTGCTCTCTGCTTCCAAAATGGTGCCTTGTTGCTGTGCCCTCCTGCTGCAGAAATTCTGTGTCCTCACATGGTAGAAGGTGAAAAGGCAGAAAAACTCCAGCTAGGTCCCATTAGCCTTTTTATGAAGGCACTAATACCATTCATGAGGGCAGAATAATCACCATCCAGAGATCTCACTTCTTTATACCATCACCTTGGGCACTAAGTTCTAACAGATAAATTTTGGAAGGGCACAAGCATTCAGATCATAGCATTATGTTAATATATGTTGCAAAAAAAACCTCCATATATTTTGATTTGGATTCATGTTTAAAAGTGAAAGAGATTATGCCTTTTATAAGCTGGGCATGATGGCTCATGCCTGTAATACCAGCACTTTGGGAGGCCAAGTTGGGCAGATCACCTGAGGTGAGGAGTTTGAGACCAGCCTGGCCAACATGGCGAAACCACATCTCTACTAAAAATGCAAAAAATTAGCTGAGCATGTTGGCACATGCCTGGAATCTCAGCTACTTGGAAGACTGAGGCATGAGAATCACTTGAACCCGGGAGGCAGGTGTTACAGTGAGCCAAGATTGCGCCACTGCACTCCAGCCTGGGCGACGGAGTGAGATTTGACTCAAAAAAAAAAAGAAGGTTATGCCTTTTATGTTCATGTCTCTATTCTCAGCATGGAACAGACATCTTACTGATATGTTCTCAATTTGTATGTCTAAAAGCATAAATGAATGACATGACAACATGGCATGTAGTGCCTTATCAGCCTGAGCAACTGGGGACTCTCAATATTTGAATGCACAATGAACATACATTTACTGTATTTAGGAATAGGTAAGCTGGTACTTGTTAAAAAGTAGAGTTTATAAGAATAATATATGTAAGACTCATTTAAAAAAAGCTGTTTGGAAAACTGCAAACAAGTCTTAAGAATAACATGGATTAAATAGTGGCAGAGGAAACACTTACAATGAAGGAATTTGGGTGTATGGTGGTAAAGTCAACTGAGTGAATTTTTCCAGATTGAAGAAAGGGTGTTGAAGAAGTAGTGACTTTATATGCATTAGGAATTTTTCTCACTCTGTTTAATTTTTTTTTCTTATTTGTTAAGGCCAGTCAACAGATTATCTGAGAAAGCTAAGTAACAAATAGCAGGACAACAAAATGAGAAACGAGGGCACATACTTCTGAGAAAATACATTTTAAGACAGCAATTCATGCTCCAAATTAACAAATATACAAAATAAGACTTTGTGTCAGAGTCTAGTCTTAGTGGGACAAGCAGGAAAATTTAAAAGTTCAATATAACATCATCTTGTAAAGGGTTTCCCACAAAGAAACAGTAACTTCAGTATGAAGTAGTCTTGTTAACCCAATAGGCACCATTTTCAGGTCCTGATGTAGTTTATGGAATGTCTTTACACATCGTAGTTTGTTTTTGTTTTTTGTTTTCTTTGTGTGTTTTTTTTGTCAAAGATCTCTTTGAATGAAGGAAGGCCACAGGCGTTATCTCAGTTCTGAACCCTTGAGTAATGGAGGCTGATTGATACTGAACATCGCTAAATTCCCATATGAACACAAGATAGAGACCACTAACATGTCCCACTATTATTTTATTCCCATTTAAATGCATGCTTGTCTATATTCTGCAGCCTCTAAAATTAATAACATGTATTAAGGCATATATTTGAATGTCATTTGGGTAGCCTTCTTCTTAATAATTTTCCCAAAATTGTGTTTTTTAAGACACGTATTTCTTTATTTGAAATTTTTTTTTCCATGGGTTTTTGGGGAACAGATGGTATTTGGTTATATAAGTTCCTTAGTGGTGATTTGTGAGATTTTGGTGCACCCGTCATCCAAGGAGTGTACACTAAACCCAATTTGTAGTCTTTTATCCCTCACTCCCCTCCCACCCTTTCTCCCCAGCCCCCAAAGTCCATTATATCATTCTTATGCCTTTGCATCCTCATAGCTTAGCTCCCATTTATGAATGAGAACATATGATGTTTGATTTTCCATTCCTGAGTTGCTTCCCTTAGAACAATAGTCTCCAGTTCCATCCAGGGTGCTGCGAATGCCATTAACTCATTCCTTTTTACGACTGAGTAGTATTCCATTGGATATATATACCACAGTTTCTTTATCCATTTGTTGATTGATAGGCAATTGTTTAAGACACACATTTCTAACAGTAAACATGGCTACACACAGTGCTGCTATATAGGTAGCATTGCATTTTTATAGGAAAATAGTGTCTGTAGCATAATAAGACTTATTTTACTACACAGTCCATTGTCCAACTACCATCTCTTGGTGAGCTGAGCTGTGGAAATGTGATACAAAGGAGTGGCCTGGGATCTAAAGGCAAAAGACAGGCTCTGCTGTCCTGTTTCTATAGGACAATTAATTTTGGTCAAACTTCTGCCTAAAGCAAGTGAGTTCTCATTAGAAGCACCAGTGCAGGGAATTCAAAATGATTCTTGGATGACATGGGGTATCTCTCAGTGCTTCTCAAATGTCAGCAGGAGTGTGCCTTGCCAACCCCTTGAGATCATGTAAAAATGCAGATTCTGACTGAGAGGCTGAGGTTTGACAATGAAACCCATTCCCAGCAATGGCTGCTATTGCTGATGCCAGAGTCACACTTTGAGTAGCAAGGACCTAGGGTGGCTCTGGAAGGTTTTTTGGTCAGAGCCAGGCTCTGCTGTTCAATGACTGCCCACTAAATGGGACCATTTGAACACACCAGTACCATGTCCAGGCAAAATAAAATCCTATTATGTTGTTTGTCAGCTTTAATTGAGATAGTCAGGTGTTATAAAATTGATCCTTTAGTGTGTACTCTTCAGTGTTTTCTTAGTATATTCACAGGGGAGTGCAACCATCAACACTATCTGTTCCACAACGTTTTCATCACTCCAAAAGAAGCTATGCACTTAATAGCAGCTGCTCTTCATGTCCCTGCACCAGCGTTGCAAAAAGTAATCACCTTCCTGTCACTACTGATTGTCATTTCATATAAATGGAATTTCATATTCTAGGCATTCCATATCAATTTCATGTAAATGGAATCTTGCAGACTGTCTTTTGCGATTGGCTAATTTCCCTTAGCATAAAGCTTTCCTTGCATGTTTCAAATGCTTAATATTATGAATAATTCTAGTATAGATGGTAGAAAAATACCACTGCCAAAATAGGATATATGATATATATAGTATTCATAAATAATCTCCATATAACTGATTATGTATAATCTATGTATTATACAATTTCTTTACAAAACAATTTGGTGATTGGTGTAACACTTAAAGAAAATTCCATTTTATTAAAAACGTGATGGTATTACTTTGAGAGTAATATGTAAATATAATTATATATAATAGAGATTGTAATTACATATAACTTCATATTACATGAATATAGATTGTGTTATAATCTATAATATAATATATGTTAAATGTATGTATTATAAAACATTATAATATGTAACATAAATCATAATATATAATATACTATCTATATGCAACTGATATAATCTATAATGATTTATATTTTCCATATTACAAAAATATATTAATTATATATTATATATTATAAGATTTACAATATAAAGTTATATATAATCTATTATAAAATATGTATTTAAATGTCATATATTTATGTTATACATAAATACTTATTATATATCATATACTTATAATGTGTATATGTATTATATAACATATAATATTATAACATAATCATGTTATACAGCTGTGAACCTTACTGGACATTATATATGTTATAATATGTGTTATATAATACATATACACAATATTATAACATAATTATGTTATAATATGTGTTACATAATATTATTAATACACATAATATTATATTATGTTACACATATTAATGCAAATATATATAATGTAATGTGTATATGTATACTTATATATAAATATTATTATAAATACTCATATAATACAATAATATAAATATTGCATATAACATAATGTGTATATGTACATGTGTATACTTATATATAAATACTATATATAAATAAATGAAATATACATATATAAATAAGTGTAATATATAGAAATATTATATATGTATACTTATATATAAATATGTATAAATATAATATACATATATAAATTAATTTAATATAAATATAATATATAAATATTATATTAATTTATATATGTATAATATATTTATATAAATATATAAATATTATATTTAAATGAATATATTACCACGATATATAAATATATTTATATTATGTACTTATAATGTAAATACACATTATAATGTGTATATGAATTATATATGTATACTTATATATAAATACTATGTATGAATAAATAGAATATACAATTAAATTTATATGTGTATATTTCATTTATATAAAGGAATACATATGTAATATGTAAATATTATATTAGATAATATTTAACATATTGTGTAATGATATGTGTTGTCATATTAAGTAATTGTGTATTTATGTGTGTGTGTGTGTGTGTGTGTGGTGTGAACATACATAAGGTCCAATAAGGTTCACAGTCTCACACAGAGAACATGGGCATAATGGAAATAGGTATTTCATATTTTGAGCTGATGCCACTGAAAGCGTTCTCACTTAGACCTGACAGTGGATAGCTGTTTCTGTGCATTGTTGCAGATTTCCATATGTTTCAAACACAGCCTCCAAATGCTATGCTTAACATGTATGTAGGCATCAACCAAGAGATACTCAAACAAAAATACTTTTTAAAATTGGTAGCCTAATTCCAGATGTCTAGTTTTCACCCTTCTTTGTATTTTACAACCTCCCTCTCTTTTTTTCTATTACTTGAAGAATGCTGCTGCAAAACCATTCTGGGTTTATTTTCCTCCAAATCACTTAATAGTCCAATAATAACTATAGACATTGTGAATTAGTTTGGTTGATAGAATCTGTTCTCTCCTCCCCATGGTGGTAGAAAAAGAACAAAATTATTTTAACAATTGCAACTGGTTATTTTAATCACACATATTGATACATTCTAGAGTAAGGTATAAATTGGGTAATGGATTTTCTCGGATTAATTCCCTCACATTTTTAGTAATATGAAATTTTCTTTCAATCACCAAACTATTATTTTGTGTGAAAATCACTTGATAAAAGAAAAATGTTCCGACTTCATTAGCTCTGAGTGCTGGATATTTGGCTAAATTATCCTGCCTATAACTGAGTTTGACAGCCCGGTACAAAATGCAAAACCAACAATTTTCTTTGAAAGATCGATCCTTCATTGAGGTTTATTACAGCGAGGAAATATTGCTTCTTAGATACTTTTCCATCTTCTTTCCATCAGTAACACCATTCTCAGTTTCTGGTAATAACCTGTGATGGGTTATTAGATAAATGCCTTTTTAATGTAGAGAATCCAGGTGTAGTGGTCAAATACTATGATTGAGTAGCTTTCATCTCTCAGCTTCGTTAAGCAGGGACTGGGTATAATGCTCTTTTCTTACTTATTCTGCTTGGGCTGCCAACCTTTTCCTGTGGCTGTGAATGATGACAGCACATCCATTATTTTATGAAAATACAGAGATATTTCCATCTCTGTGTTACGTATTTCTCTATTCCCAAAGATTGGCAATTGAGAAAGCCGCTTCCATACTACCGACACTAACTAACCTCCATTTTCTTCCCTAGCAGACATTTCCAAAATTGGCATAAAAATTCAGAATTGCTAATCATAGGTTTCCATTGATTCAGATTATGTTTTGTCTCTCTTTAAGAGTTTACTCTTGGAGGCATGGACAAAACTCAGGACATCGATGATAATCTGTAAAACATTCAATGACGACAGTAATACCTAACCGATTTCCTTTTCAAAGCCACATAACTATAATTCTCACTCATCTGAAGAGATTTCAATGGGCTGGACATCAGGCTCCTAATAAGAACTGAGAAATTACTCAGGTCTTGAATCACGGTTGACTGACACATCATTAAACACTCATTATTAGGATGGCTGAAAAAGCAGCCTCTTTTTAAAGCTTCAGATTTATATGTTCATACACAGGAAAGGAAATCACCAGATTCTTATGAGCTTGGAATTTTTCTTAGCAGCTGAGCAATGAAGGAAGGGATAGGCAAGTGTACCCAAGCTCCAGGGAATATATCTAGTGCAAATTTTATCTATCTTAAAATGGAATTCACATCCCCAATGTCTTTCAACAGGTAAATGCACAAACTGCAGTGCATCCAGCAATGGAATACAACACCCAAAAGAAATGAGCTACAAAGCCCTGAGAGACACAAAGGAAACTAAAATGCATATTACTAAGTGGAAGAAGCCAGTCTGAAAAGGCTGCATATCGTATAGGAACATTCTGGAGAACCAAGAAGATAGTAAAAAGATCAGTGGTTCCCAGGAATTGGGGAGAGGAAGGGATGAATAGATGGAGAACAGGATTTTTAGGGTGGTGAAACTATTCTTTATGATGCTATAATGAAGGGTACGTGCAATTTTACATCTATCCAAACCCACAGAATGTGCAACACCAATAATGAATCCTACTATAAACTACTATGGACTTTAGATGATAATGATAATTCCAGGTTGGTCCATCAATCGCAAAACATGTACCACTCTGGTGGGGGATGTTGACAGTGAGGGAGGTTGTACACATGTAGGGTTAAGAGATGTATAGGTGGCCAGACATGGTGGCTTATGCCTGTAATCCCAGAACTTTGAGAGGTTGAGAGGGGCAGATGGCTTGAGCCCAGGAGTTCCAGACCAGCCGTGGGCAACAAGGCAAAACCCCGTCTCTACAAAAAAAAAATACAAAAAAAAAAAAAAAATTAACCAAGCATGGTGGCATGCACCTGTAGTCCCAACTACTTGGGAAGCTGAGGCAGCAGGATTACCTGAGCCTGGGAGGTAGAGACTGCTGTGAACCATGATCGTGCCACTGCACTCCAGCCTAGGTGATAGTGAGATCCTGTCTCAAAACAAAAACAAAATAAAACAGATATGGGAAATCTCTGTATTTTCCACTCAATTTTGCTGTAAGCTAAAACTGCTTTTAAAGTTTCAAAATAATAATAATAATAACATAAAAACAACAAAAAAAAGTCTATCAGTTTTGAATGAAATTGGTTGTCCTGAGAATCATGAGTTTGCTAGGATTTTGAAATAGGTTGCTGCCTTGGGAGAGAGGTTAGATAAAGTGGTTTTGTCAATTTACTGCTTGAAAATTATACCGTCATATGTAAACTTTATTTTTCTTTGGGTATCCAGGCCACAATTTAAAGAATTCTAGGAAGTAATTTAAAAGCAAATCTTTTTTTTTTGGCTGGGCGTGGTGGCTCACATCTGTAATCCCAACACTTCGGGAGGCCAGGCGGGCAGATCACGAGGTCAGGAGTTTGAGAACAGACTGGCCAACATGGTGAAACCCTGTCTCTACTAAAAATACAAAAATAAGCTGGGCGTGGTGGTGAGCGCCTGTAGTCCCAGCTACTCAGGAGGTTGAGGCAAGAGAATCGCTTGAACCTGGGAAGTGGAGGTTGCAGTGAGCAGAGATTGTGCCACTACACTCCAACCTGGCGACAGAGTAAGACTCCATCTCAGAATAAATAAATAAATAAATAAATAAATAAATAAATAAATAAAATGTAAAAAGTAAGTCTTTTTAAAGATGGAAAGAAAAATGCATGGGCTTTGAAATGAAGAAAATAAAACTATTAGTGAAGCACCTAAAGATTATTGTTGCCTGGAGATCATTTTTAACCCATTCTTAATGACAGCATTCTGTTTTTTCAATAGTTCACATTAAATGCTGGAAACCATTCTACTGTGGCTTCACAGTATAATCAATTACGCAAACACAGTAGCACGGCAGTATGATGAATTATGGAAATTAATTGATATCCTATCACACATTTTAGTCTTGAAGCTGAAAATGATCCCTGTCCATGTTCCTGAAACAGATTTGAGACTTACACGGAATGATGAACATTCTAAATACATAAACCTTGATGTTTGGAAGAGTATCTGCAGTGGGACCATCTCATAGATGTAAGAGAATCTCTTTGTGACATACTTTGTTCCACTCTGGTTGACCATTTCAGTCTCTATCTTATAAAAAAAAATGATTAAAATCATACTTTGCTCAATAGCTAGAAATCTAACCTAGAAAATCTCTAATGTTATAAGCATATATATTATTCTATGTGCTTAAACATTTTTTGATTATGAAGAATTAACATTTCCAGTAGCTGGTATATTTAAAAGGGGAGAGTGGAAAAGAAAGTAGAAACAGGGGCTGGGCGCGGTGGCTCACGCCTGTAATCCCAGCACTTTGGGAGGCCGAGATGGGAGGATCACGAGGTCAGGAGATCGAGACCATCCTGGCTAACACGGTGAAACCCCGTCTCTACTAAAAATACAAAAAATTAGCCAGGTGCAGTGGCGGGCACCTGTAGTCCCAGCTACACAGGAGGCTGAAGCAGGAGAATGGCGTGAACCCGGGAGGCGGAGCTTGCAGTGAGCCAAGATTGTGCCACTGCACTCCAGCCTGGGCGACAGAGCAACACTCCATCTCAAAAAAACAAACAAACAAAAAAGTAGAAACAGGAAGCATGGGGCACTAGAGTGAGTTCAGATTGTCTCTATTCCTTTGCAATGGCTTTCCATTGCAAATATGGAGCTATATCATTTTGGAAAATGATTGTTAATATATAGACATTAAAGACATCTTTTAACATGGTCTGTTCATAAGAACTGATAATAAAACTCTGGATAGCTAAGTGAGTGCTTATTTTTGCTCACTGCTTTCCTTCCTACTAAGATGTCATAATTCTTCAATGTGTGTCAACATGTGCAGGAGATAATAGTGCAAGATGCTGTATGTGAGAGAATTTGAAAGCATTAAAACAAATAATGTATTACAAAATGTGTAACTTTTACACTCATTTACAGTATTCTGCAAAGGAGAATCCTTCATACGTATCTTCAACTTTATTTTCCCTAGCCAAGATTCAAAAGTATACACTATAACCTGTGTACTTTTTTTTTTTTTTTTTTGAGACGGAGTCTTGCTGTGTCGCCCAGGCTGGAGTGCAGTGGCCGGATCTCAGCTCATTGCAAGCTCCGCCTCCCGGGTTTTTACGCCATTCTCCTGCCTCAGCCTCCCGAGTAGCTGGGACTACAGGCGCCCACCACCTCGCCCGGCTAGTTTTTTGTATTTTTTAGTAGAGACGGGGTTTCACCGTGTTAGCCAGGATGGTCTCGAACTCCTGACGTCGTGATCCGCCCATCTCGGCCTCCCAAAGTGCTGGGATTACAGGCTTGAGCCACCGCGCCCGGCCCCTGTGTACTTTTTAAATAATGGGAGAAAGCATGCCTTCAGTCGGCCTGGTTTTAGAAGATCAGTGTTTTCACCATGCTGGTAGATAGAATACTCCTCCAATTTGCAATGCTTCCATCCAAAAACACAAACGAACTCCACAAATACAGGATCTAAAAATAAACAGGGGTGTTTTCAAATAAATCCCTGTATGTGTTCACTGTGACATACATTACCAGACAATTGAGGGGTCCTCCTTTATGAACCACATGTTAGAGATCAGATTTCCACAACGTGTAGGCCAAAAGTTCTTTGTCTTTCAAAAAAATATATGGATATGAAACAAAAACAGTATGCTCATTTTTAGGCAGAAAACAAGTCTAACTCACCCTTCCCCAAACAAGCCAAACCACATAGAAGTTCTTGGCCCACAGCTGCAGATGACATTGTGGAGGAAGTTTGTTTGGTTATAACGTAAAATTTAGTTTTTAGTAGTCCCTATCTCTTCCCCACGAAATTTGCCCAAGCTTTCAGGAGTTTTAAAAAGATTTTCCAGAAGGCTTTTGTGTACAAACCAAGCCAGGCAGCTCACTCTGGTTATACAATTCTTGGCTTAAGCTATAAATTGGGCACTGAATTGGAGGCAGATGTTCAGAAAAGATTTGGGTGATAATAATTAATGACTTCATGATGATAAAATGTTCCTGCCTAAATTATAACATTCATCATACTCTCCCACCACCTTATTTTGCTATTAGAGAATAGTTTGAAATAATGCAACATTGGCCATGTTTGGATTTTTCTAGAATCAAAATAGACTCAAGATGGAGTACTGTGGATCGATTTCTGGGCAACTGGCCTGTCTCCCATCCCTTTAGTCTGTCTGAATCTTTCAAAGAATCTTTCAAGGGAATGAAGCTGTTTTTTTAATATCAGTCATTGCAATAAATGAGTTATTTACTGGGTTGTTAGAACAAAAGAGAAATTTTTTTAACTTTTAAGTTTAGAGATACATGTGCAGGTTTTTATATAGGTAAACACATGTCATGGGGGTTTGTTGTACAGATTATTTCGTCACCCAGTTATTAAGCCTAGTACCCATTAATTATTTTTCTTGATCCTCTCCCTCTTCCCACCCTCTACCCTCCATTAGGCCCCAGTGTGTGTTGTTCCCCTCTACATAGGTGCTGTCCATGTGTTCTCATTATTTAGCTCCCACTTACAAGTGAGAACATTTGGTATTTTTTTTTCTGTTACTACATTAATTTGCAAAAGACAATGGCCTCCAACTCCGTCCATGTTCCTGCAAAACACATGATCTAGTTCTTTTTTATGGCTGCATAGTATTATATGCTGTATGTGGACCACATTTTCTTTATCCACTCCAAATCATTGATGGGCAGGTTGATTCCATGTCTTTGTTATTGTGAATAGTGCTGCAATGAACGCACACGTGCATGTGTTTTTATAATACAATAACTTATATTCACAAGGGGGAAATACAGAAATAATCAATTTTCTTCTTCTAAACACAAATGCAAAAGAATTATAATCACTTGTTTTCTGTGTGAGGAGGTTGGATTCAAATGTGCTGTGAATAGCTTTTCCTGATCTTACAGTTTTCAGGATTGATTTTGACCCTAAGGCAACATGTCAACAAAGGACATATTTATCATTACTGCACGTCTGCTGGCCTTTAGTCCATTTTATTAAGGTTTATTAATGTTTTTCCACCCACAGCTCTTATGCATCAGACCAAGAAAAATTTATTCGTGGTGTCTCTTTTGAATGCCATTACCTCTGAAATGGTGGTGGTTCAACATGTTGGTGCTGTTTGCTAATGCAAACCATTAAAACATGTCAATGATCAGAGAGTTTTTACAAGTCCCAAAGTGACACATATGGATTTTAAAATCTGAAACAAAAAGTCTTTCCACTGAAACTTTCAGTATTAGAACATCCAGCCTTCTTTTCATCCATCTCTGTATATGCGTGTGTGTGAAGGAACACACAGCCACACTCATTTATAATATTCCGCAAAGGAGAATCCTTCATAGGTATCTTCAACTTTATTCGCCCTAGCCAAGGTTCAGCTATCACCAGCAAAAAAAAAAAAAAAAAAAAAAAATTCACAGCTATCATTGTGTCATTGCCTTTTACAGAGGGGAGATGTCACCTTCACCTAATTACTCAGGCATAGCTTTTAAACTGCATTTGTAGTGAAAAATATTATACGAGGGTATAAAGAGTGGTGTGGGTGTGAACAGGTTGCCTAATATAGCTGAAAACTCCCCTTTGCCATGCAAAATGCAGGAAAACGATGGCACAGTATTAAGATAGCTATTGAGGAAGAATATCTGTGACCTTATGTGTTATATCCGGTAAGGGTTCCAGGTGCCAATGTGGCAAACACTTACTTTAGGATATAAAAGTTTTCACAGATGAATAAATTTTTGATATATTCATTGTTTAAAAAAATTAGTAGAACATGGTTGGGCGAGGTGACTCTTGCCTGTAATCCCAGCACTTTAGGAGGCCGAGGTGGGCGGATCACCTGAGGCCCGGAGTTCAAAACCAACCTGACCAACATGGAGAAACCCTGTCTCTGCTAAAAATACAAAATTAGCCAGAGTGGTGGCGCATGTCTGTAATCCCAGCTACTCGGGAGGCTGAGGCAGGAGAATTGCTTGAACCCAGGAGGCGGAGGTTGTGGTGAGCCGTGATCGCGCCATTGCACTGCAGACTGGGCAATAAGAGCGAAACTCTGTCTCAAAAAAAAAAAATTAGTAAAACATATATAGAAATAGAGAAAAATGAAGAAGAACTTAGGACAAACAATGAAAAAGACATATTCAATGAGTCAAAATTGATACATATCAAATATTTCTGGAAATAGAAGATACAATGAAATGCCAAAATAATCAAACTTTTATGAAATTATGTGCATAGCTTATATATAATTAATATATATAAAATGTAGCACAAAATAAAATTTAGATCAATCTAAATCATGACTGTATATAAGATTAAAAATGAAATGTTAAAATTTATAAAATTCATATATATGAAACACATAAAATTTATACTATATAATATATAATTGTAGTACACAATAAAACAGATCAATCTAAATTATGACTATAAGTAAAAAATGAGAACTATAATGTTAAAATGAATACAATTTACATGTATACAATTTTTAATGCAATTTATATTATATACAATTTACATATACAAGTATACCAGCACAAAATAAAACAAGTTAATCCAAATTATTACTGTACATTAAAAATGAGAACTAAAATGTTAAAAGGCAATGATTTTAGCATTATATTAATGATAATACAAAATGCGTGACTTCATGGTTTTAGGGATTTGCTCTAAGTTTTTTTTCCTTTTTCTTTTTTTTTTTTTAAAAGAGAGTCTTGCTCTGTTGCTCAGGCTGGAGTGCAGTGGGATGATCACAGCTCACTGCAGCCTTGACCTTCCCAGGGCTCAAGCAATGGTACCACCTCAGCCTCCTGAGTAGCTGGGACTACAGGCCTGAGCCACCACACCTGGCTAATCTTGACTTGTCTTTCTTTTTCTTTACTTGCCTTTTCGTTTTTTCTTTTTGTGTTCTTTGTAGAGATGGGGCCTCACTTTGTTTCCCAGGCTGGTCTTGAACTCCCAAGCTCAAGTACTCCTCCTGCCTCAGCCTCCCGAGTAGCTGGGACTACAGGACTGCGCCACCATGCCTGGCTAATTTTTCTTTTTTCTTTTCTATTTTCTTTTGTATTCTTTGTAGAGATGGGGTCTCACTTTGTTTCCCGGGCTGGTCTTGAATTCCTGAGCTCAGGTGATCCTTCTGCCCCTTCCTCAAAGTACTGGGATTACAGGCACGGGCCAGCATGCCCAGCCTCCTCTGAGTTAAAAAGTGTGTTGAGCATTTGATTGCACATTAATATAGTCAAGCACATGAGCAAATGATCTCCATTTCATATATAAGCCTAACTCGATAGGAGTCAAGGCATGAGGTAACAATGTTCCAAATTAATTCAGTATAACAGCACTTAGTATTATAAATGTCATTTCTTTACCCCTTAATATTTATGAGACCCTGGGAAAGCTCTTATCTTAAATTATTTTATTCCATTCTCATTGCAGCCCTATACAGTAGATAACCTCATACAGATTTTCACAGATGTTGAAGCTGAGTTCAAAGAGATGTTGCTCATGTTCAACCCACAGCAGATCGATATCCTCAATTACTCTATTAGTAAATAATAAAAATAAATTAAAATGCTGTTTTTATACATACTTGCTGTTTCTTAGTAAACCAGGAATGTGATCATTCTTTATATTTTACATATATGTATGTGAAAGCACTATCTATTATAACATACAAGTAATATAGTTGAATTGCTCCATATTTATGAATAGCTATAATTTAATCAACAATACCCAATTTTTATCAGTTTTATTCTACATGAACTACCTAATGTGATATCTGACCAATAATTAAAATGATTGGCAAGAGATTGTAAAAATAAACCATGATGTAGATAACGTCATTGTCTGTTAGAACATCCCACATAATCTACTTGAAACTATTTAAGGAACTTAAGTGCGTTTACTAAAATACACAGGTAAAAACCAATTTCTATTGCTTGCTGTAAGGAACAAGACTATTCTGTCTGAAATTAATTTGGTAAAAAGAAATTACTGCATCATGACTATCAAAGTATAAGATCCTGAGAATAAAATGAATATGGAATACATGGGACTTTTTGAAGTAAATGAAAATGTTTCTAAAACACCAAAAAAAAGTTGAAAAACAAACAGCTATAGAATGACCCAACAGCTATGAAGAGCATAGAAGGACTTTTAAAAGCTATTTCTGGCCGGGCGCGGTGGCTCAAGCCTGTAATCCCAGCACTTTGGGAGGCGGAGACGGGCGGATCACGAGGTCAGATGATCGAGACCATCCTGGCTAACACGGTGAAACCCCGTCTCTACTAAAAAATACAAAAAAACTAGCCGGGCGAGGTGGCGGGCGCCTGTAGTCCCAGCTACTCGGGAGGCTGAGGCAGGAGAATGGCGTAAACCCAGGACGCGGAGCTTGCAGTGAGCTGAGATTGCGCCACTGCACTCCAGCCTGGGTGACAGAGCGAGACTCCGGCTCAAAAAAAAAAAAAAAAAAAAAAAAGCTATTTCTGACATATTCTGTTTATTGTGACTTTGTTTCATTAATAAACACTGTGGTGTTCCTATTTCTAATTTGTTACATTAAAATAAGCTGTGATTAATTGTGGTGTTGAGGTCAAGTCCTGACATGTTTTAATTTGAGGGACAACCAGATTATTGTCAGAGAATCTCTGTGATTGGTGACAAAATTGTCCTACTGGGAAACAATCTTTTTTTCTTATTTAAGTAATTTTTCCCATGGAGATGATGGAAGGTAGGCAACACTGCAAATTTAGCATTTTAAAAAATTCTTTAATGTTTTTAACATTAGGTTAGGCCCTTTTTATCCAATCCTATTTCTACATGGCTGTCCGTATTTCATTGGATCAAGGCATAAAAATGGACAATTCCCCTGTATCTTTGGGTCTTCACTCTGAAGGCTCCCACGTATACACATTAAATACATTTGTATGCCTTTTATCCTATTAATCGATCTGCCTCATGTCCATGATTTTCAGCAAACTTTTAGGGATCCAAGGGCTTTGGCCCCCACACATGGCTTTTGGTATCCATAGGGGTCCTGGAACAAGTCTCCTCCCCATCTGCCGATACTGAGGATGATTGTAGCAGAACACTTAAGATTAGAAGGGATTTAGTTGATAGTTCTTTAAAATTAGTTTTTATTCCTTGATGTTATCAAAATTTAAAGAATGAATAAGATGACTTGTTTCCCCATCTAAGACCAATTTTTCCTCAAGAGCAGCTGTGTTTATCTGCTGTATCTCTTCTTCCAGAGGTCCCCAGTGGGTCTGAGGCCTGTTAGGAACCAGGCCATATAGCAGGAGGTGAGTGGTGGGCAAGCAAGTGAAGCTTCATCTGTATTTACAGCCACTCCTCATTGCTGGCATTACCACCTGAGCTCCGCCTCCTGTCAGATCAGTGGCCACATTAGATTCTCATAGGAGCGGGAACCCTATTGTGAACTGTTCATGTGAGGGATCTAGGTTGTGTGCTCCTTATGAGAATCTAGTGCCTGATGATCTGTCACTGTTTCTTATCACCCCTAGATGGGACTGTCTAGTTGCAGGAAAACAAGCTCAGGGCTCTCACTGATTTTACATTATGGTGAGTTGTATAATTATTTCATTATATATTGCAAAGTAATTATAACAGAGGTTAAGTGCACAATCAATGTAATGTGCTTGAATCATCCTGAAACCATCCCCCAACCCCCGGTCCATGGAAGAATTGTCTTCTATGAAACTGGTCCCTGGTGCCAAAAAGGTTGGGGACAGCTATCTTATAGTATCTAGAGCTTCTAGAACAATGCCTGAGACAGAATAAACACTCAAAGTTCTTAGTGAATGATAAATAAATGAAGATCCCTGCAGTGTTAGGAGAAAACTTCAACCTGTGGACATTATTGCCCACATGAACTGTGATTTTCATGAGTAAGAGTGGAGCTTCTTGGGCTGGAGGAAAGAGTTTTGGTTTAGTAAGTAAAGAAAGAGTACATTTTTGGAAGAACTTCTGACCGTCTCAGGATTAGTAGGAGGCTACAGAATTGGGCTTGGAATAGGTACTCAGAAGTCAGAAAGCAGAAACTACAATGAAAGCCTCAATGTGGAAGAGTTTAGTCAGGCAAAATGCAGCTGATAGAATTCTTTGGAAAGACTGGATGTGGTGGCTCACGCCTGTAGTCCCCGTACTTTGGGACGCTGAGGCTGGAGGATTGCTCGAGCCCTGAAGTTCAAGACCAGCCTTGGTAACAGTGAGACCTCATCTCTAAAAAGGAAAAAAAATTGATTAAAAAAACTGGCTCAGAGGGTCAACACTCTCCAAGCCTTCCACTCCTCTCATCAAGATTTAAATTTGTGGAAGCGGGTGTCTCCTCAAGCTGTTGTATGCCATGTGCTCACCCTAGGCTGAGGGACAAAAAACCATCTGTGGATTATCATCACCCCAGGCTACATGCAATAGAGAAGCAGTAATATTCATAAAGGAATCAGGAAACACTTAGAAAATTGATATGAATGCAAAAAAGACAGAAAAGGGCAATAAATACCCAGTGCAAAGACCGTTTGAATATTTCAAAAGTCTACCTTTTCTGCATCTCACTAAGACATCTGGGATATTCCTATTAATGTCACTGGTAATCTTCTAACTATTGCATATTCATGTTACACAAGCGTGTCATGTTTATCCCATTTAAATTTCATCCTATTAGTTTTGGCTCACAGGCAAGGTTCTAACTTGTGATCTAAACTTTTTAGTTGCAAGACATTACTTACTCATCATATTCCGTCTTTAATCCTAGAAGATATATGATCTTCCTGGTCACTGAAATGATTTCAATCCTTGAGGCTTCCTATCTATCTATCTATCTATCTATCTATCTATCTATCTATCTATCTCTGTTTTTGTCCCTCTTTCTCTCTCTCTCTCATTCTCTCTCTCCATACATATACAATTGTCTCTTGAACAACACAGGTTTGAACTGCATGGGTCCCCTTATATGTGGATTTTCTTCCTCCTTTGCCACCCCTGAAAGCAAGATAAGCCCGTCCTCTTCCTCCTCCTCCTCAGCCTACTCAACATGTAGATGACAAGGATGAAGACCATAACAATGATTCACTTCCACTTAATGAATAGTAGGTATATTATCTTCCTTATGATTTTCTTAATAACTTTCTTTTCTGTAGCTTACTTTACTGTAAGAACACAGTATATGATACATATAACATAAAAATATGTGTTGATTGACTGTTTATGTTATCAGTAAGGAGTTCATTCAATAGTAGGCTATTAGTACTTAAGTTTTCAAAGAGAAAAATGTTTATATGCATTTTCAACTACAGAACTACAGAGGAAGGTGGCACTCCTCACCCTGGAGTTGTTCAGGGATTAACTGTGTGTGTGTGTATGTGTCTGTGTGTGTGTGTCTATCTTCCTTCAAACTCTTAAATAGTAGTTTCCTTGAAACTTAGTCTTTGAGAAAGATAACATGAAATACAGAGCCTTGAACTGCATCCTAATAAACTTGAAATCTGCCTGGAAAATAAGATTTATTCATAAAACCACACTTCTGGGGAGTGTTCCTATGATAAGCCCTGATGCGTTCTAAGTATACTATCACACGGATCTCAGCTTTCATGCATTCCACAGAGGTATCACAGAATTCTCAAAGCCTTGTTCACCCAGACACACCGTGCTTATAAATTTATTTGATTTTCCTCCCTAGTCATGATATAAAGAAATAAAACAAACATATAATTATTTTACATGAGCCCCCAAACAGTTGCATAGTGATCAGATTGTTGTTTACTTGGCAATTATTTAAATGCAAGGGAATAAGTAAGTAAGGGGTTAAGGAAGACCTAGACAAATGTTGGTAGCATTTTAGAGACTATAGAAAAGCAAACATAGTATGAAAGAGATGTAAAAGTATGTTTTCGTCATGTTTTAAGTGAGACATATAAGCAAATTCAAGCAACAAAAAGAAAAGCAAGCTCAGGATAGAAATGTATGAATGTGGTAGTAGGTAACTCTCAAGTGCTTTGATGAAGATTGTTGCAGAGAAGGATTTGGAATAAATATGGAGGTGTGTCCAATCCGGAAGCTTGGAGAATGCTGATATTTACAAAGTGCTGAGAGACAAATGTCTGGCACCATCGTGGAATCTTCCTCTAAGGTTATATACACATGTCTCATAGTCACTATGGTAGAAGAATCAAGGACTGTGAATATTGAAGAGGAAAAGACAGTGAGATTTTAGGAAAGCCTAAATTGGTGGTTTATGAATGAGCATAGTCATCTCTTATGCATCTCTTCCCTGAACACAAACAAACCAACAAGGGGATCCAGCAACGAAACTGGAAACCTCATCACTGAAAGAACTTGTGAGCAACTCCACTACTCACTCACAGTGGATGCAGAAACTCAATGAAATTTACACAGATGGGAGGGGTGTATTATGGATTGTGTTCCACAAAATAATTATCTACAAAAATATGAATTACTAACCTGACTCCAAGGGGATTTTGAAAACCCAGTGTAATTATTGCCAGGAAGCATAAGAAATTATCAGGGAGTGATCCCTAATACCCCCAAAGCCCAGTGCATTGAGAGTGAAGTTCTATTAAAACCTTGAAAGACAGATCATTTCAATGTTTTAAAAAAATTATTCTTGCTGGGGCTAGGCATGGTGGCTCACACCTGTAACCAATCCCATTACTTTGGGAGGCGGAGGTGGGTGGGTTACCTGAGGTTAGGAGTTTGAGACCGGCCTGGCCAACATGGTGAAAGCCCGTCTTTACCAAAAAAAACACAAAACTTAGCCGGGTGTGGTGGCGTGTACCTGTAATCCCAACTACTCGGGAGGCTGAGGCAGGAGAATCACTTGAACTCAGAAGGCAGAGGTTGCAGTGAGCCAAGTTCACACCATTGCACTCCAGCCCGGGTGACAGAGCAAAACCCCATCTCAAAAAATAAATAAAGAAATAAATAATTCCGGCCCGGCACAGTGGCTCATGCCTGTAATCCCAGCACTTTGGGGGCCAAGGTGGGTGGATCACCTGAGGTCGGGAGTTAGAGACCAGCCTGACCAACATGGAGAAACCCCATCTCTACTAAAAATACAAAATTAGTCGGGCATGGTGGCGCATGCCTGTAATCCCAGTTACTCGGGAGGCTGAGGCAGGAGAATCGCTTGAACCTGGGAGGCGGAGGTTGCGGTGAGCCGAGATCGCGCCACTGCACTCCAATCTGGGCGACAAGAGCGAAGCTCCGTCTCAAAAAGAAATTATTTTAGAATGCGGGGAAAGGAGAAAAATTCATTGATTTTTATGTACTTCCAGGCACAAAGATTTAAGAACCTTTTTCAAAAGAAAGCTATAAAACAACTCCCCTTACAAATGTGACTAAGTTTAAGTAAAACATTTGAAAGTATAATATAGCAGCACAGTTTTAAATGTATACCTATTATGTGGGGGTTCACACCAGAAATAAAGAATAATTCATTATAAAACAGAAGTATATTAATTTCATTTTGCAGATAAAGAATTCATAGAGAAAAAACTATAAATGTTACGATAGAACCTGAAAAGACACTTATAGATTTGTTATTTTCAAATAGAAAACAAATTGGAAAAACATATTTTAATATTATATGTGCACATTTATAGAGACAGAAATGATAATTGTGTATAGTGGTAAAAACATAGAAATTCTTGCAACATCACAACTTTTTGAAAGATGCTCCCCACCACACCATGAAGAGTATTACGAAAGTTGTACTCAAAGCAATTTGACACAAGAAACATGAGAAATAGAAAATTGGAAAGCAAATGACAAATAGATAATTTTATATATATATATATGTATATATATTGCATAAATGAAAATGCAACTATTGGAAAAATGTTCTTTCAAACATAGTAAAACTACTAAAGTTTCTAACTACAAATTAATATCTTATTATGCACAAATGTATTTTACCTCTCCTGAAGCAGGAGGATCACTTAAGGCTGGGAGTTTGAGACCAGTCAGGGCAACCTAGCAAAACTCTGTCTCTAAAAATTTAATTAGCTGGGTGTGGTGGTGCAGGCCTATAATCTGAGTTACTTGGACAGCTGAAGTGAGAGGATTGCTTGAGGCCAGGAGTTTGAGACCAGTCTGGGCAACACAGTGAGACCCTTGTCTCTAAAAAATAAAAAATAAAAAATTTTCCAGGCATAACAGCTCATTCCTTTAATCTCTGCAACTTGGGAGGTTGAAGTGGGAGGACTGTTTGAGCCCAGGAGTTGAGGCTGCAATGAGATATGATGATACCACTGCACTCCAGCCTGGGTGACAGAGTGAGACCCTGTCTCTTAAAAAAGAAAAAAATTCTGCCTTCACATATACCATCTTAAATACAAACACTCGAGCAGAATCTGGCTTGTGCACTGGCTCAGCCCATGGCTGGGAAAGGCGTGCTCCAGCTCACCTGTGTTATAGCTTATAGTTGCCTTTGGTGGTTCCCAAGCTCCTGTACTATACCCAAGAAGAATGAGGATACACTGGACATTAAAGGGCGAGGAGTGTGGAGAAGAATTTTATTGAGCAACAGAACAGATCTCAGTGGAGAGGGGATGTGGGGGATGGTCCCCCCATCCCAGCAGTCAGGTAGTTCTCTCCTCCCCTTGTGCCTGGGTCTGGGGCATTTTGTGGGCTCAGAATAGGGGAGGGGCAGGCTGTAGGTGGTATTGGAAAAGGCAACATTTGATTGATTAAAAGGCATTATTCAGAAAGAATCAATCAGGAAAGGATGGGCAAATAGGAACAGAAGTTCTCACTCTGGGTCGCGGGTTTAATCCGGGACCAAGGTCCGGTCTTTCAGGCTTCAAGCTGTTTTTGGCTTGAAGCTGGGGTTTCACCAGCGACCTGCCTCTATCTGCCTAGACATTTGGCTGGCTCCTTTCACTATCAGTAGGGTCAGCAGAGGCCTGGAGTGGAGGGAACAGGGACCCCCAGGACTGAGGTTACAGCACCCTGAAGGTGTAAACTTCCAGTTCCACGTCTTTCAGTCTCCAGGTTCCCAGTATCCCAGCTGCTTCTTTTTTTCAGGGCCAATGCTATCATTTGAGAGCTTTGTTCTATTGCTACATGCACACACAGATATTTTAAGGCACTCAAAGGCACTTTACTGCTCAATTTGGAAAACCACCTTTATTAAAAACATTTCCTCTTTTGTTTGTCTCCTGCTTCTTCTCTTTCACTTACTATTATATAGACATTAGTTTCTGAATACAAGGAAGGCCTCATAGATATGCATCTGTATCTCAAGGAAATACTAATATTTACTACCATGAGTGTGGGGCTACAATATGGGGAGAGAGAAATTGAGTAGAGATAACCAATAGGATGGCAAAAACTGAGGATGTGGTTGGAGACATGACCAATGAGTCCTATGGCTTGCTTTTTGGGACTATTTCTAGTTCTCATCAGTGGAACTGAGGCAAGAGGGATGTATGGCATATGCCTATTATGTGTACCTAGACTCCTCCAAGCTTCACTCTCTCTATCATCCTGTTGGGCAGCTAAACATTGATGGTCGGGGTGACCTCAATGTGCTTTGAACAGGCAAAGTTTTTTTTTCGGTCCTGTCTTTGAAGAATAAAATAGACTGGACACCTATGTTTCCCTACCAAGGGAGACAACCTATAGTGGACTTCAGTCTTAGCAAGAAATGAACTTTTGTTGGGTGAAGCCACTGGGATTTGGGGGTTGTTCCTACAGCAGGAAGCCTCTCCTGACAAACACATTTGGATCCAGATATTCATAGCTCAGGCCTTTCGACAAATCACTCTCACATGGAAACTCAGTTCATTCATTGTTTAAAAATGAGTTAAAGGTATCTAGCTTCTCACTTATATAGTGGAAAGTATTGGAAGCAATCTATGAAAATGATATGAGAATCATTACTTTAAAAACCTTTACATGGCTAAGAAATAATTAGTTCACTTGTAAATGTAACTTTGGCTTCCTCTGTAAATACAACCTGGCACTTGGACAATCTGTGTCAACATCAAATTCTTTCCACTCATTGCTTTATTTTAAAATTTTAAACACTTTTTCTCCTTGCAGTTGATATTTTGCAAACTTGGAAAGCAAGAAAACCACAAAAACATTAGAAGAATTTTAAGGTAACCAGTACATATGAGAGAACAATCTCAATTAGTGAAGTTTAACTCAACTGAGCTTGCTCATTTTGATTGCATAGATTGGTGCTTAGCCAATTCTCAATTTGATTTTTTTCTTCTTTTAGTCTTTTTTCTTGTCTCTCTTGGTGTGGTTGGTGAAATGGAAATGAAGACTAATAAGCCTAACTTGAAGTTATTGGGTTATTTTCCTCCTGCACATAAAATATCACATTCTAGACTCCCTGTTTCTAAAGAAAGGTTTACATTTGCAGAATAGTGCCAGCGTGATAGTTGTCAATTTAAATAATCTTTACTTCGTGTGGTTTGTATTTTCACCATCACCAGTGCAGTTTATTCCCTCTTTTCAAACCTGTCAAGTCCAAGCAGAACTTAAGAGACACCCGGAGGATCAGGTCAGTGAGCAACAGAACCGTACTGGTGTGACAAGACATAATACAACTTCCCTTCAAACAAATTACTTTCTTTCCTTTTTTCAGTATTTATGATTTAAAGCAAACCAATGGAAGCAGATGTCAATCTGTGAGAGAATTACAGGTCTACAGGAAAAAGAAATGACACAAGCATCTAGCAAAGTGAGAATTGAAAAGTAAAGAAAGAGTCGGATATGTCAGTTTTCCTACCCTGACACTGGGAGATTAATAATTGTCAGACAGTACAGACAATAATAGTATTTGGATGCTTTAGACTGACAAAGATATAAATGGACAGTTGAGTGATGATGTATGATCAATTAATGAATACAAATCTCAAAACACAGGGAATTTTCATTTATCTCATGGCATTTATTTTATTTCTATCTGCAATAGTAGAAACTGTATTATCCATCAATTTCACTGTGGAATGCAGTCCTAGGCATGATGACTTTATTTTCTTGGTGCTTCAGAATTATATCAAAACACACACCCAAGATTTTATCTATATAAAGTATCCAGAATAGGCAAATCCATAGAGGCAGAGAGTAGGTTAGCAATTGCTAAGAGCTGGAGAGGGAAAATGAGGAGTGACTGCTTCATGGGTTCCAGGTCTCCTTTTGGAGTAATGAAAATATTCTTGCACTAGATACAGGTGATGGTTGCATGCCATTGTAAATGTACTAAATCCCACTGAGTTACAGACTTTAAAGAGTGAATTTGATGTTATGTGAATTTTACTACAATAACAACAAATTATGCTGCCATGTCATGTGTTCTAAAGCAACCAGTTGTATAAGGATCAGATTAGAAGCTCATGACTCCACAATGAAGATGCCCAAGACCTGCTCCCATGGAAGTTCTTGGTTTACTGGGAAAGTTCCAGGACAGATCTGAAGTCTGGAAAGACCCATAGTTGCTGCAAGAGAAAGGGATGCTTCTGGAAAAAAGAGATACTCCTAGTGAACTGGGAAGTGCTTGTCTCTGCATCTCATGGAGAACCGCAACACAGAGCAACGCTACAGGACACAAGGAGGTTGCCTTAGCCCTTGTGGGATGAGCGAGCCTATGGTAGACATGCCCAGAGTGGGTGTCCCTGGGTTAACTCAGACAGCCAGTCAGTCAATGGATTTGAGGATCTTCAACATTTGAATTCCTAAAATGATGTTTGCTCTGATCTCTAAAGTCAACACATGGCTGTTTGTTGAGACCACGATTAATAAAGTTTCAGGCTGGGTGCAGTGGCATGCTCCTGTAATCCCAGCACATTAGGAGGCTGAAGTGGGAGAATTTCTTGAACCCAGGAGTTCAAGACCAGCCTGGGCAACATAGCATCTCTGCAAAAAAATAATAATAATCAATCAATAAATAATTACCTGGCATGGTGGTGCACACCTGTGGTTCCAACTACTCAGAAGGCTGAAGTGGGAGGACTGCTTGAGCCTGGGAGTTTAGCCTGGGCAACAGAGCAAAACTCTGTCAAAAAAAAAAAAAAAAAAACCCAAAATATTAAAAGTTAAGTTAAACACCTTTTTTGGTATTTCCTTCCTACCATATTGAAAGATCCAACCACAGTCACTCAGATCTTCATTAAATCTTTGGAGATTACATCTCAAAAGCTGGGATTTTGCTCTTCAATGACAACCCTAGCTGATTTAACTTTCTCCGTTCTTTTATTGCTACTTCTTGAATCTCGCAAGTGAGGTGAGAAAAAGGTTTTCTTCAAGTCTAACACCATATAGTTCAGGGTGTGTTGTCAATGGATTTGTTCTTAGGTAAAGCATTAAAAGTTGAATATTCTGAAGAAAATTGTGTGACCTCTTTTAAAGGGAGGTGTGGGTGGAATCTCATATGTTTCTTGAATCACCAGTCTGGGAAACCACATCAGATGTTCTTCCTTTTCAGTGATTCATCCCAAATCACGACTTGGCATGGCCGTTTAACCTGCTGTCATCTCCTACTTGGTTAGAACTTCCTCACGCTTCAGAACAAGAGATAGACTGAAGACCTGTGCTTGGCTTCCCGAATTTAGACCCTAAGGAACTGTTTGCTCTTCTGATATTAAACCAACAAAATCACAAGAAGAAAGAAGAAAGAATGTAGTAATTTTCTTTCAAAGATAGGGAGTATAACATGGACATTCCCCTTGACTTCAATGTTCCAGTATAACTGTAAGTCTCTGTATTAGCTCCCTGGGGCTGCTGAAACAAAGCACTACAAACTACAAACTAGGTGGTTTGGTCAATTGAAATTTTTTCCCTCACTGTTCTGGAGAAATCTGAGGTCAAGGTGTCGCGGGGTTGATTCTTTCTCAAGGCTGTTAGAGGCACAACTATTCCATGCCTCTCCCTTAGATTTTGATAGTTGGCTCCAAGTCTTGTGGTCTGTTGACTTGTAAATGCATCATTCTGATCTCTGCCTTCAGCTTCACATGATATTCTTGTGTGCATGTCTGTGACAAAATCTCTCTCTTCTATAAGAATGCCAGTCATATTGGGATATGGTGACCCACTCTACTCCTATAAGACCTCATCTTAACTAATGTCATCTACAATCGCCTTATTTCCAAATGTGGTCACATTCTCAAGGACTAGGCTTGGGACTTCAACATATAAACTTTCAGGGGGACACCATTTAACCCAGGATAATCTCCAAGTAGAAGTGTTCTCAGGTCCCATTTTACAAAACCATTCCTTGAAACAAAAGTACCAAAAGATAAGACATGAGTGAAAAGATGAAGGCACATAGTAACCTATTGGGACATAAGACACAACCCAATGATCATACAGTTGTAAAGTCTATAATGCAAGTAAAATAGCAAGCTACAAAAATCATGATTTGGGAAGGCCATTTTACTGCCTCTAGGGGAGAGAATTTTACAAAAGGCTTACCTGAGAAGGTCATACATTTAAGTGAATCTTGCAGAAAAAGTATGAGTTATCAGAGAATAAAAATGGAGGAAACGCTAACTACAAAGGTGGAAGTTTCAGAGTCTGATAAATAGATAAAAAGCAGTGAATTTTATGTGCAAGAAAACAAAATACAGATGGGAGAATGGTGTAAAAACTGCCTCTTTCAATGAAGAGATTCTCAATACTGCAAGACTAACGCAAGCACATGGGCCATTTTTACTTTCATGGTGTGTACAACCCTTGGACTTGTCTGTGCATTTGGCCACTTAAGTGGAAGTTGTGCTTTTCTGCTTCTTCTTAGCTTTTGGGATTGGGACTTCTCTCTCACAGGGAATGCTCACAGGGCTCAGCGTTCCAGGCTCCGACTCCCACTGGGCTCTGGCCATTTCTGAAGAAGAGACATACAGACAGGCAGTGTGTGGCACATGACAATCTCTGCATGCTCTGCTGTTGCTTCTTTCTCAAATGCAATTTGAAGAGTGACTTTGATGGGCACAGCCCTTGCTTGAGGGTCTCTGAGCGCACAGAGGCCACTCATTTTATATGCATTGCATTTGGTCGAGATGCCTGAGCCATTTTCACAGACAAGTTGACATTTAATTTTGGATGTGCTGCTGCAATCTGGAACCCCCTTTGCATAATGTTGTTGATTGGGGAAAGTCCTGGTCTGAGAGGCCAGTGCTATTTTAGGGTTCAGTTTGCAGCCTCTGTTTTACTGAGCTTCTCTCTAAAGACAAAATAAATGTGGCTGGGAGCCAAGTTCCAACAGCAATTCTAGGGCAATTATGAGGCGTCTCTGTTGTTTGTCAATTCAGCTATGGTATCATTCCATGTTGGTAAATGTGTTTGGATTATTGTAGTACATGTATTTTTGAGTATAGAATTAGAAAATAAACATTTAAGGTTATTGCTTAAAAGAATTGAACAGAGGTTATTGGTTATTGGTTAAAAGAATTAAATGGCTTCTACCTGTAACATTGAATGTTTAGATGTCAACTGTAGCTCCCATAATTCCCACATGTCATGGGCGGGACCCCATGGGAGGTAATTGAATCATGGGTGGGGGCGGGGTGAGGGGTCTTTCCTGTGCTGTTCTCATGATAGTAAGTCAGTCTCGCAGAATCTGATGGTTTTATAAAGAAGAGTTCCCCTGCACAAGCTCTTTCTTTCCTGCCACCATGTAAGACATCCCTCGCTCTTCTACCATGATTGTGAGGCCTCCCCAGCCATGCAGAACTGGCTCAATTAAATCACTTTCATTTATAAATTACCCAGTCTTGGGTATGTCTTTATTGGCAGCATGACAACAGACTAATACAACGTCTAATTAAATATCATTTTTACTTTTATTTTTGGAGTTTAGAGAAAAGTCTAAAACCATAACTTGGGAGAATGATGACCTGGTTAAGCTCAGGGATGTGTAATTGTTTCCTAGGATGGAGTTGCGTATAAACATTTACTGATCAATCAGAAGTCCCTACTGACTTTGTAGTAACTTAGATTGAAAGCCTGAGTCCTTGGCACTAAGGCAACAGTCAGGGAGGAGATAGCTCTAAAATAGAATGTGGTTTTAAAGGGGGCAGAGGTGCCTGTGAAAACCCATGATCGAATGCTCATCCCAGAGGAGAATGACTAAGCATTAAGTCATCCACTTTAGGTTATTCTTTGTGACTTAAAGTAACTTATGCATTAATGGATACATCTTTACAAAAATGCTAATAAAAAGCATAGTATCTTGGAACCAACCCAAATATCCGTCAATGATAGACTGGATTAAGAAAATGTGGCACATACACGCCATGGAATACTATGCAGCCATACAAAAGGGATGAGTTCATGTCCTTTGCAGGGACATGAATGAAACTGGAAACCATCATTCTCAGCAAACTGTCACAAGGACAGAAAACCAAACACTGCATGTTCTCAGTCACAGGTGGGAATTGAATGATGAGATCCCTTGGACACAGGGAGGGGAACATCACACACCGGGGCCTGTTAGGGGTTGGGGGGCTGGGGGAGGGATAGCATTAGGAGAAATACCCAATATAAATGATGACTTGATGAGTGCAGCAAACCTACATGGCACATGTATACCTATGTAACAAACCTGCACGTTGTGTACATGTACCCTAGAACTTAAAATATAATAATAAAAAAACAAGCTTAGAATTTATTGTAATATCAAGAAACAGGGAAGTGTTCCAAGGTAAAAGGATGGGATGTGCTGCAAGGATGCAGCATCCAAAATAAATGGGGTCCAAGCACTGAATAAAGCTAATAAAGTTGTGGGGATTTGAACAATAAAATGAATAATGTAGCATGGATCTTCTTCAGAGAATGAAATAGATATCCATAAACCATTACAAATATTAACAGATGATGCAATAAAGAAATAATGGGAAGAACACATCTCCTTACAGAAGTATTCCAGGTATCTCAGGCGAATAGTTCTCTAAGCAAGTAGGTGAAGTTTAAACACTCATGGGTTGATTGTGGCCTGAGATTAGAGACTTGGAGAAAAATGATCACTATTAGTGTATTTTACAATGAGAATTCAGTTATAATGCCAAAAGCATGATCTATGGATGAAGAAAACGTTACATGCTTTTTAATCAAAATTTGTACAAACACACAAACACACACACACGCAAATATTTTTCTGCAGTACACACTGATAGGGGAGTAAAAGGCAACCACAGACTTGGAGAAAATACTTCCAAGTCACATATTTGTTAAATGAATTCTTTTAATTCGTTAAATGACTTTTATAAACAATATGCAAGTAAACTTACAACTAATCAAAACAAAACAATGCAGTTTAAAATGAACCAAATATCAGGAAAGGCATCTCACCAAAAATTATATAAAAATTGTTAAATACGAATTTTATATTAGGGACATGTGCATTTAAATAAAAATTAGATACCATTACTCACCTACTAGAATGGTTAAAGCACACAATTCTCATAAGGATAAATGGCAATATGAGTGTGGAAAACCAAGAACTATCATGCATTGATGGTGGAAATTCAAAATGCTACGTGCACAAAATGGGATTTTTTTGGTCATTTTTTAAAATAGAGACAAAAGTACAGTTAAAATGTGATCTGTGTCTGAGTTCCAAAATACTTACAACACTGTTTCAGAAATTAATGTTTACAAAGATACCTTCAGAGGAAGTTCTAATCAGTTTCATTAATTTGATTCATTCTCCACTCCCTAAAATTTGCTTACAGAATAAATGGTGTATGAAAAATCTCTCTAATAATTAAAACTTCTCAAATACAAAAAAAGTATAGTATCCATGATGATGATGATCAGGAGATAAGTAGTACAACAAATGAGAAACTCAAGTTGGACAGCCCATGACTGGTATCTTCTGATGCATTTTAGTGACCTGTTCCAAAATATTTCATTTTTTATCTCAAAAAGAACAGACATTCTGTTGAAACAGGTTCGATGAATCTGCTGTAATAGTGTATTTTTTTTTTGTAAATGTATACAATTTTGGAATATCTTCCAATTCAAATATCACTTAGCTGTATAAATATTTATCATTCATATGCAGATAGAGACGGTCGTCAGTTTATGACAGTTTGACTTATATTTTTAGACTTTATGATGGTGGAAATGCAATATACATCCAGCAGAAACCACAGTTTGAATACCAACACAGTCTTCTCTTACTTACAGTGTAATATGCAATAAATTACATGAGATATGCAACACTTTACTGCAAAATAGGTTTTGTGTTAGGTGATTTTGCCAAACTATAGGGTAATCTGAGTCTTCTCAGCACATTTAAAGTAGGCCAGATATAGTAGGTTAGCTGTATTCAATGCATTTTTAACTTATGACATTTTTGACTTACAATATTTTCAGCTTACGATGAGTTTGTTGGTATGTAACTCCATTGTAAGTGAAGAAGTGTCTGTGTTACATATCTTAAATATGCCAGACATTGCACTAGGCACTGCAGACATAGACACATACTTTTAAAAATGCCTGGTCTCAGGCCTTTACTGGTCTTATCTGGTTATTTCATTCATCTCTCTCTCTCTTTCTCTGTTTTTTTTTTTTGTTTTTTTTTTTGTTTTTTTTTTTTTGAGACA
Source organism: Macaca nemestrina (assembly GCF_043159975.1). Taxonomy (NCBI): domain Eukaryota; kingdom Metazoa; phylum Chordata; class Mammalia; order Primates; family Cercopithecidae; genus Macaca; species Macaca nemestrina. The sequence goes on from NC_092145.1 coordinate 156,543,810, forward strand.
GGGTCTCGCTCTGTCATGCAGGCTGGAGTGCAGTGACGTGATTACAGCTCACTGCAACCTGTGCCTCCCAGGCTTAAGCAATTTTCCCACCTCAGCCTCCCAAGCAGCTGGGACTACAGGTGTGCACCACCATGCCTGGCTAATATTTTTATTTTTATGTTTTGTACAGACGGGGTTTCACCATGTTGTCCAGGCTAGTCTTGAACTCCTGGGCTCAAGTGACCCTCCCACCTTGGCTCTCAAAGTGTTGGGCTTACAAGGCTGGCCTTCTTTCTTTTTAAATTAGGAGTATCAAAGGACAAGGTTCTTGTATAAATTTAGTAAAAGACAGAATAAGAAATGACAGCAACTCAAGTCAGGCGTGGTGGCTCACGCCTCTAATCCCAGCACTTTGGGAGGCCAAGGTGGGCGAATCATGAGGTCAGGAATCCGAGACCAGCCTGACCAATATGGTGAAACCCTGTCTCTACTAAAAATACAAAAATGAGCCAGGCATGGTGGCATGCGCCTGTAATCCCAGCTACTCAGGAGGCTGAGGCAGGAGAATCCCTTGAACCCGGGAGGCGGAGATTACAGTGGGCCAAAATCGCACGACTGCTCACCAGCCTGGGCAACAGAGTGAGACTCCATCTCAAGAAAAAAAAAAAAAAGGCAGCAACTCTTAAGAATTTGCTTGTGATGTATCACAAATACTAAGAAGAGGTTTTGATTTTAAGGGAAAGGAATGGAATTAAAATCTTGCTTGGATTGTAACAGAGAAATGAGGTAATGGGGGAACATAAGGTTAGGGGTCCCTGTGCAGTTACCTGCTGCTTCATTTCTAATACCCATAAGAGAAGAAATTCATCAATCCATATTTGTTGGCAGAATAAATCGAGACTACCGTAGTCTGGGATTTTCACCCTCTCCCAGTGTGATGATACGAGGTACCCTGAATTGATGTGTATGCAATTTATCAGTGGCCACAAAAAGTGCAAGGGACACTTTGCGTTGCTAATCTGTTTTTTATTTTAAAGTTCATATATTATAAAAGAGAGGGTTTATTTTGTTTGTTTGTTTAACAGTAGAACTCTTTACAGGTAAAACGGTGTGGATGTCCAGTGTATAATTAGATGAAAGCTGAAGTTGTGTCATGCCTGGGCGTTCTGGAGGGAAACCCATTTGGCCCATGTCTCTGACAACCTGCAGACAATTGCAAGTGTTTGTGGAACATAGTTTGAACAACAGCCATGGGCAAAGCCTCCAGGACTCTGCTGACAGCCTGGAACACAGCTCCCATTTGTCTCCATAGGTGGCCAGCATCCCTGCTCCAAGGCCTCATCTCTGTAGCAGATCGTAGCACAAAACTGGTTAGAAAAATAATTTAGAAAAACATTACAGAAGCATACAAAGCAAGGTGACAGGAATGCATGGGACTGCATCTTTTTACAAGTTATTTCATGTTAGGATGAGTAAAATAGCGAAAGACAGACACAGAGGAATGGATTCATGATACAGGTAGCATTTGGAACCGTATCAGTAACCGATTTTACAGCATGAGAGAATCTGGTGATTATTCTGCCAAAGATTTCAACTCTATTTTTCAATCTGAAAATATTTAAATATGTTTAAACATAGCAGCATTTGCAACCGTATTAAAAAGGCAATTTCTCTCTTGTTGCTCGGGGTATACATACACACATATACAACAACAAAAGAGAAATGCCTGTGTGTATGTGTGTGTGTGTGTGTGTGTGTGTATCTTTTGTCAAACAAAGTATATGTACTTGTTTTACAGTGTCAGAAATTCTGAAGAATCAAGAGTACACTTATGCAACAGAAAATCTGCATGTAGTCATTTAAGGAAATCAGTATGGGGCAATTTCTAATCAATTTGACACATCTGGGACAGGCAAAACATATTTCATTTTCTCTATAGAATTAATGTCTAGTTATATTTCTCGGTAACTCCCCAGTATCCAAAGTACTTTCACGTATATTATTTAATGTGGCCCAGACCATAATTTTGTAGCAACAGTACATTAAGTAGCTAATATTGGCTTTACCTCATGTGTGAAGAAACTGAGAGAAGTTGCAAAGCATGAAAAATCCCCATAGCAATATGAAAGCATCTTAAAATCATATGTGTATAGAAAGAAAAAAATAGTAGTCATAGATACAGAAAACAGAATGGTATTTACGAGGTGATGTGGTAAGAGGAGCCAGAGCAGTTGTGTTTAATGGATACAGAGTTTCAGTTCTGCAAGATGAAAAGTTCTGGAGATCTGTTGAACAGCAGTGTAAATTTACTGAACGCTAATGAACTATATACTTAAAAAGATGGTTAAGATGGTAAATTTTGTGCTGTGGTTTTTTTCTACCACAATGAATTAACAAAGCAGGTCTTTGAATAGTATGTGTGCAATTTATATCAATTAAACATTTTTGGAACACTGGAAATTTTTTTAAATCTAATTTAAAAGATAAGTTGAGATTGGTGAGGCCATGTGAATAACATGGATAGAGTCTTTATTTGCTATTTTTCTTACCCCTTTGTTTATAACAAGGAATAAGAAATTTTTCGCCTGATATTTTAAATCAATTTATTATTGCCTAAGAATATTTACATCTCTTCTCACAATAGAAAATTTTTCAGCCGGGCATGGTGGCTCATGCCTGTAATCCCAGCACTTTGGGAGGCCGAGGCGGGTGGATCTCCTGAGGTCGGGAGTTCAAGACCAGCCTGACCAACATGGAGAAACCCTATCTCCACAGGCACATGCCTGTAATCTCAGCTACTAGGGAGGCTGAGGCAGGAGATTTGCTTGAACCTGGGAGGTGGAGGTTGCGGTGAGCTGAGATCGTGCCATTGCACTCCAGCCTGGGCAACAAGAGCAAAACTCCATCTCAAAAAAAAAAAAAAAAATTTTTCAGATCTTTACACACCCATGTTTATAGCAGCACAATTCACAATTGCAAAAATATGGAACATGCCCATCAGTCAACAAGTGGATAAAGAAATTGTGAGATATATGTATATATACATGCACATATAGAGAGACAGAGATAAACACACACACACATACACACCATAGAATACTACTCAGTGATAAAAAAAAGGAATGAAATAATAGCATTTGCAGCAATCTGGATGGAACTGGAGGCCATTATTCTAAATGAAGTAACTCAGGAAAGGAAACTCAAACATCATATGTTCTTGCTCATAAGTGAGAGCTAAGTTATGAGGATGCAAACGCATAAGAATGATACAATGGACTTTGGGGACTTGGGCAAATGGGTGGGAATGGGGTGAGGGATAAAAGACTACACGTTGGGTACAGTGTACACTGCTTGGGTGATGGGTACACCAAAATCTCAGAAATTACCACTAACGAACTTATTCGTGTGACCAATCACCACCTATTCCCCAAAAACCTATTGAAATAAACAAAATTGATGCTTTTTCTAGAATCAATAATATCAATAGTAAGACACCTTCAGATGTATACCACATTGCTTATGTAGATTTGACCATCCACAGAAAGATAGTCAAAAAGCAAGTTTTCATTAAGCATTCTCTCAGGAATGCTTCTTCCTTTATATTTATAAACAACCATCTCTGATTGGGTGCAATGGCTCACCTCTGTAATTCCAACACTTTGAGAGGCTGAGGCAGGAGGATCGCTTGAGCCCAGGAGGTCAGACCAGAGTAGTCAACACAGTGAGATCCCCATCTCTAATATAAATAAAAGAAAAAATTAGCTGGGTGTGGTGGCCTACAGTCCCAGCTAATGAGGAGGCTGAGGTGGTAGGATCACTTGAGCTTGGGAGGTCAAAGCTGCAGTGAACTGGGATTGCACCAGTGTATTCCAGCCTTGGCAACAGAGCAAGACTCTCTTTCAAAAATAAATGAATGAATAATTTTTTAACAACCCTTCTCTTTTTATGGCAGTATACATTGGCCAATGATCTGGTAGCAATATTGTCCTTTTTTTTGCTGAACTATGTTCTCAATATTCAAATTGGACCTCCCTGGAGTAGAATCAGTTGAGTTATGACAGGAAATGAGGGCATCTGGTGAGATCAAAGTAAGTGTCTCACAAACATATGCATCCTATGTCTGAATTATCTGTAGCCCCCAGTGATTGGCTGAGCTCCCCTAAAATATAACTGAAAGTCATCACAATTGTTGGCTGTCTCAAATAAAGGATAAACACATGACAAAATGCATGTTTCACAGGTACACTGGTAGCTCTCCCTCATTAAACATATTGAAAATTTTAATCAGTTTATGGGATGGACACAAGTTAGTTATTCTAACAAAAGTTATATGAGCTTCATAAAGGGAGCTCAAACTCACCATATGAACTCAGTCCAATCCCTTTTGGCATCAAAGGAGCAGATCTCTTACTCCCACTTTGAGTCTGTAAGGTAGTGAGAATGCTACTATTGGAGCCAATAAATAAGATGCATGTTGCAGGTGATGTGGAAGTCGTCTTGGTGCATTGATCTCTCTAGGGTTCAGTGCTTCCCCTTTATTATCTTCTTTTACAATAGTAATAGGTATATGCTCAGACCAACAGCAACACCAGCAAAAAGAGAGAAACAAAACCAAAGCGAGAAGAAGCCCCACTATGATACAGAACACAGGCTGGAATAAACCAGCTAGCTGTCATTTCTAGATTGTCCAACCAGGTGTCCCAAGCTCACACCAGGTAAGGGAAGCGTCAGTGTCTACAAGCTTAAACAGTGGGCTGGCATCAGTAGCCAGGGATTCCAGAAGGTGAATGATATGCAGAAAGGATTTGAGTCACGTATACTCTCAGGAGAAGGAACAGTCAATGGCTGGATTAGAAGTCAAAAAGCAGGACACCATTCTTGCAAAAGTGCAAGACATATGCCAGGCTCTCACTCACAGGTTGAGAAGAATTCTGTAAGAAAATGTAACTACCCAATGGATTCTTCTTGTCTGTTGCACAGATAAAGCCAATTCGCTGAAGCAGTGGTGGTGTAGTAGAGAGAGTTTAGTTATTGCAAGGAAGCCCAGTGGAAGGATGGGAGACATTTCTCAAATCTGCCTCCTTGAGAGCTCAGAAGCTAGGGTTTTTGACCTTTTCCTGTTTGCGCTGAGGATATTCACTGGCGGTGCTTGCAACATTTACCCTGAGATAACTTTGTTATGAAATATTTCGCTTTTATTATTATTATTTTTGCATTGTTCTAGTATATCGACTTTGGAAACAAAAGACATCATTCTATTTTTTGCATTTCGTTTGTAGTAATGGTATTTCCATTTACTAAATATAGTAATTTTTGATAGCTGAAAATGTCAAATCCTAGAAGACATAGCATTCCTATGTGTGATGTTAACATCGTTCTCCAACGGTTATTGGCCGAAGATTCATCTGACGAATCTGATTTTTCCAAAATAGACAATTCTGATAATTCAGACAACTTTGGTGTTACTTCTCTTTAGAAATAACTTCAAGAACAGTTTTTATATTTTATTTGCACATCGAAAATCAGTCAAATTTGCTTCAGCCTCAAAGAGCATGTTTGTGTAACATTAAATGAGTGGTGGCAGAAAGCTGTACTTTTTTTTTTTTCCTAAACTGGAAAAAGGTTAAGGATAATTTGGCGGGCAAAGAGCTAGGGAAAAGGTGCTGCTGATTGGTTGGGGATGAAATCACGGGGTATGGAAAACAGTTCTTGTTTGCCGATTCCACCTCTGGGTGAGGGCCACAAGACTAGTTAAGTCATGAGTCATGGGTCTGGGTAGGTTTGGCTGATGTCAGGTCAGTAGTTTAGCCAGAATGCAAAAGTCTGAAAAATATCTCAAAGACCAATCTTAGGTTTTCACAATAATGATGCTATCTATAGAAGCAATTGGGGAAGTTAAAAAATCTTTTGACCTCCAGCTAAACGACTCTTGGGCAGTAAGAGATTACAGAAAGGCAAACTAAGGAACAATGGCTGTTTATCATTTAAATATACCTACATCTTAGCAGAATTCAGGTCCCCATCCCCATAATTCTAACCCTGTGGCCTTCCATTAGTCTTACAAAGGTGATTTCTGTTCCTAAGCAAGGAAGGGGTTAGTTTTGGAAGAGATTATTGTAATCTTCTTTAAAGTTAATGAAGTCAGTTCACTTGTAAGGTTAAAAGCAAGACGGAGTCAGCTATGTTAGATTTCTCTTACTGTCATATATTTTGCAAAAGGCAGTTTCAAAAACAGGCTTACAGAGCAAGCCAACTGCCAGGATGCAAGGTAGCCTCAAGGTCAGAAACTGCCCTTAGAATGAGCTGACACCGATGCAGGGGATGTCGCTCTGGGGCTATCCAGGTGCATTATTTACCTGTTGTTCCTCCTAGGAACATGAGTACAATCTAAATGTGAAACTTTGCAGGAGCAATGAAGCAGACACTGATACTGTGTTTGGGGGCTGTTCATTCATCATGGCTAGCTTGCTACCAGCCTACGATGCAACAATTTCTAAATGTATCAGGAAATCTCTAAGCATTGCATAGTCATCCCATTTTTCTCTAATCTGTATCCATGTTGCAGAATACATGGTCCTATGCACTGCAGAAACCATCCCCACAGGGTTAACCAGAATTGCATCCCAGGTTCTAGACATAAATACACTTATAATTAAGCATGAATCAGGCTGCACTTTGGTCCACTTCCTTGTTGCTAAAAGCCCTGTAGCACTAGACACTTACCATCTGCATCCGCAATGCTCATATAGATAGGATTTCCAACATTAGCATCATAAGATTGTTTAAGAATTGATTTATATCCTCATTGCTCCTGTAGACAGAATCTCTGACATTAGAATCATAAGGCTTTTGTTTAAGAATTGCTTAAAGTGTTTTTCAGGCCCTGAATTCCAGCAACCTTTTGAAGATGCCCACAGAGGAACGGGATCAGCATGAGAACACAGCTTCTTCCTCTCTCTGTCCCATGACTCTATGCTGCAGTCTCCCACCAATCAACCATCTCCTCCGCACTTCAGCCCACTCTAAAACCCTTAAAATCCCTAGCATCAAATTCCTCAGAGAGATGAATCTGAGGCTTTCTGTTGTCTCTTTGCTTGGAGGCTGTCTTTCTGTGCCGCAATCCAGTGTCCCTCCATATTGACTAGCTGGGTGCATTGCGCAATGAATCTACCATGATTACAAACTTATCTAGGAATTGCTGATGAGTGTATAGCCATCCCATTTTTCTCTAAGCCATATCCATTTTTCAGAATCTACAGTCCTATGCACTGCCAATTGACTCAAGTGCATTTGGCCCTGGCAAATTATGCAGGGTCAAAAGAGACTGACTGCTTTTGTTTCATGCCTGATGTCACGGTGATGTAGCCCTGGCATCGGTTCTTAATCTGGAGGTTCCTGCTACCTTCCTATAACTATCCAAAGGGTTCATTTTGCCTACTTCCCAGATAGAGCTGATTTATCAAGACAGGAGAATTGCAATAGAGAAAGAGTTTAATTCACATCGAGTCAGCTAAATGGGAGACCAGAGTTTTATTGTTATTCAAATCAACCTCACCAAAAATTTGGAGACAGTTTGGCAGCCAGGGGGCTAGAGAATGGATGCTGCTGATTGGTTGTGGATGCAATCAGAGAGGTGTGGAAAACGGTCCTTGTGTGCCGAGTCCCCTTCTGGGTGGAGCCACAGGACCACTGAGTCATGAATCTTGAGTCTGAATGGAGCCATCTGGTCATCAGAAATGCAAAAATCTGAAAAGACATCGCAAAAGGCCTGTCTTAGGTTCTACAATAGTGATGTTTTAGGAGAGCAAAAATCACCTGAGGTTCATTGAACAGGTCCTAGAGACAAAAACTCCCTCTCCGAGGAATTTAGAAGGGAGCAAACAGCACTTGGTGACCATCGAACAGGCCATCCAGAAGCCGAACTCATTTAGATAATTTAGAAGTAATTAAACTTCCCTGGTATCTAGTCCGCATCTGGTTCCAGGCCTCTCAACTTTTATAAGTAACTAGAATTTCTACACATCTCCAAATGCATGCATATTAAAAAGTGCTGCGCAACCTTTGCCCACATTAAGGCACCAACATGTCTACAAATGTAATCATTTATCACGAAAATGACCCTTCAGCTCCCCCTTTAAGGTTCATAAATACCTCTAAGGAAAAATCCACTGCAGCACTCTCAGTCCTCTCTCACTACGGTGCCCCTCCCCTGCACTCTGCTACAGGGTTCTCTCTATCTAACAGAACTTTCCTTCTCAAACCTATACTGGTGTCGGTAAATTCTTCTTACCAACCTGCAAGTTGACCAATTCCTGATGCCAGGGCTCTGACACTTGGCCTGGCAATGTTATTTACAGGAGTATTTGGAGAATTTGCAAATCTCGTGAACTTCAAAATAATGACTGGTAATGGTTTAACTGCACCTATTGTATTAGTCTGTTTTCATGCTGCTAATAAAGACATACCGGAGACTGGGTAATTTATAAAGGAAAGAGGTTTAATGGACTCACAGTTCCACATGGCAGGGGAGGCCTCACAATCGTGGCAGAAAGCAAAGGAGAAGCAAAGGTGCATTTTACATGGCTGCAGGCAAGAGAGAGAGTGTGTGCAGGGGGAACTCCCCTTTATAAAACCATCAGACCTGTGAGACTTATTTACTGTCATGACAATAGCATGGGAAAAACCTGCCACCATGATTCAGTTACCTCCCACCAGGTCCCTCCCATGACACATGGGAATTATGGGAGCTACAATTCAAGATGAAATTTGGGTGGGGACACAGCCAAGCCATATTACCTATATATTAGCAGACTTCAGGCAGCTCTCATTCTCCTCGCCTGGTGGCCTTTCGTTAGTTTTACAAAGGCAGTTTAATTTTGGGAAGGGCTATTATCATTTAAACTATAAACTAAAGTTCTCCCAAAGTTAGCTTGGCCCATGCCCAGGAATGACCAAGGGCAGTTTGGAGATTAAAGGCGAGATGGAGTTAGGTCAGATCTCTTTCACCGTCATAATGTTCTTACTGTTATAAATTTTGCAAAAGTGGTTTCATTACCTCTCTGCAGTTGCTGCACTTGAACCTTCACTTCAGTCTTGGTGGGCAATGAGTTTCCAAAATTTTACTCTTGAGTAAAAATTCTCACCAGTAACTTTTACTAATCCAAACCCAATTCCTCCATGAATTCAGAAAAACATTCAAAATAATGAATAATTCGGTAACTATCTAAAGTATATAAATACTCTCCTACAATTTATTTGCTTTTTACAACTGAGAAAGTTGAACCTAGGTAAATGTGTGCCTAGGTAATAAACCTGCACATCCTGCACATATACCCCAGAACATAAAATAAAATTTAAAGAAAGAAAGGTGAGGCCAGGCGCGGTGGCTCAAGCCTGTAATCCCAGCACTTTGGGAGGCCGAGGCGAGTGGATCACTTGAGGTCAGGAGTTCGAGACCAGCCTGGCCAAAATGGTGAAACCCCGTCTCTGCTAAAACTACAAAAATTAACCAGGCCTGGTGGTGGCTGCCTGTAATCCCAGTTACTTAGGCTGAGGCAGGAGAATCGCTTGAACCCGGGAGGTGGAGATTGCAGTGAGCTGAGATCATGCCGCTAGACACCAGCCTGGGGGACAGAGTGACAACCCGTCACAAAAAAAGGAAAAAAAAAGTTGAATCTTAAAGATGTAAGTGATTTAGCAAAGGAAAAAGAGCCCAGAGATTCAGAGTAAATTCTTCCCACCCCTGTGCCAGGGCTCCATTGCTAGCTGAGTTTATGACCTTTCGCACAGATTGTCATTTTTAATTTTCCTAGATATATGTATGCGAGTTCAAAGAATGTTGTTCCTTCAAACTCTGAAAACAATCTTCTTTTGATACTGGAGTGTTCTTTTATTGTTACTCAAAGCTTGATGCTTCTCAACATCTTTCAAATTATTAATTAGTAAGGCAAATAGTTTTAATAAAAGGGAAGAGATTTCTGATATGAAGTTAGAGAAAATATTTTTTTCCTACAGCAAATTACTTTCACTTCCAAGGGAAAGTAGTTATTCTATTTACACCTATGCTAATGGATACTTTTAAGAAAGAATTTGCAGAATTCAATTTCATTGAATTCACTGTGACTGTAGAAATACACAGGCCTTTGAGGCCACTGCTTGGCTAATGTTTGTATTCTACTGACTCCCCAAGAAAGTCGGGAATGGTTGCCTGTGAATACCAACTCCTTTCAGATTGAAATCAGCCAATTACCATTTATATTTGAAGAGTTTTGCATAATTTGGGAACCATTACAAAAATGTCTGCCCTCCATTCATAAGCCAAAATTTAAATTTGACTAAAGATTCATCCTGATTCAGATTCCAACCAGAGAACTAAATGGCAGAAAACCCAAACACATCCTCTGAAAATCAGGGTACGATTACAAAAGCTGCTAAAATATCATCACCCCCCGCCCCCGCCGCCACGACCAGGGTCCAGGCTAGAATGCCCAGTAAAACACTCCCACTTACGGTTTCATTTTCCAATCTTCTAGCTGAAATGGAAATCATTCTCTACTGCAGATTGCTTTGCTGAAGCAAAAATGAATGGCTTTTCAGGAAAACACCTAACGTTCCCACCTGAAGATTTGCTTTTAGAAGGTTATATTTTTCCTTTTCAAGTTAAAGGTGAAAATATCCCATTAAACACAGAGTGGGTTTGAATTATGCAGTGCCAGAAAATGTGAAAATAAGTTTAGTGTAAACAATCTCTTAGATTTCATACAGTTTGCTGTCTTTGGGGTAATGATGCCAATTTTTTTCTTCCCATGACTGATCAGAGAAGCATTTTTTTTCTGGATGTTCTAATTAGATTAAGGCTTGTGCACATATTAAAATTTAATTCTAATGAATACTGACAGAAATGGAAAATTACTCAGAAATTTGACTCTGAGTCTTAATTATCAATACATTAGTGTGCTATCCTTTTTTAGGTGTTAGTGGATTCTGGCATATTCCAATAACCCTATTAGTTAAAGAATACATGATAATTTACTCCCAACATTGACCTAAGCCCTAATAATATTTTAAAAGAAAATATCTACGTCTTTATTGATGTTAGGTCTACAACAGATGTAAATGTAAATGACTTTGCATATGGCAATCTGACACAAAGAGACCACCACATCACTCACACTCAGTCCAGCAAAAATAAAGGATAGAAAAATAATAACAGGAATGACAAAAGAAACGCGTATGCCACTTAACATATAAGAGAAAGTATATAAGAGATCAAATGGATACATTAACAAATGCAAATTAAAGAAGATACCCCATTAAAATTAAAACATTCTTTTTTGTTTGTTTGTTTTTTATTTTTTAATTATACTTTAAGTTCTAGGGTACATGTGCACAACGTGCAGGTTTGTTACATATGTAGACTTGTGCCATGTTGGTGTGCTGTGTTATGCCCAGACCGTTTGTTCCCCAAAGAAGACCACCAGAGTCCAGAGTCAAAGCCAAGCGGCAAGGATCTTTACTACAAGTTCGAACTTGGTCCCTCCATTCCACAGCATACAAGCGGGCCCCGAACAATGCGAGTGCTTGCTTTTTATAGCCCGATGTAAACAGGATATGTAAAGTTACAGGGGAACAAGGTAATTCTCTCGGTTACAGCATTACAATTGGTTAATATTATACATTTAGCATTTTTTATTGGTTCCCGCTGTGTCCTTATCGGAGATTTCCCAGGTGGTGTTTTTCTGAAATTTGAAAGAAATATGGAGGAATGTGTTTGTGCTGGGCTCAGGAAGTTGGGAGATATATGGGGGATGTGTCTCATTCCTTTCAGCTGCACCCATCAACTCGTCAGCACCCACCAACTCATCATTTACATCAGGTATAACTCCCAATGCCATCCCCCCCCTCCAAAATTAAAACATTCTTATGTTGCATAAGAAAAGCACAATCCAGCTATATGGTTAAAAATACTTAAAACATAAATAACAAAGAAAAAGTTGAAATTTAAGCGATAGAAATATAATGCCAGGTAAATAGCAGCAAATAAAGAAACAAGTGTAACTATTAAATTAATATAAAACCCAGGATGAAAGTGTAACTGAGAAAAGAGGATTATTTTATAATTATATGTAGTATGATTCTTTAAGAAACTTCAATAGCCATGTGACAATCACTGTAGAAATTGAAGAGCAAATGGTCAAAGTCCTATTTGTAGTTGGAGACATTAATCATCTTTTCTCAGAAACTGGTAATTCAAGTTAATTTGAACATATTTGAAACACACAGGATTTCAAAGACACAATTAACAAAGATAATCTGAAACATTTCTCCAAATGTACAATGCATTCCTTTCAAACACCCATGGATCAATCCCAAAAGTGTTGATGTAGCAGGACTCAAAATTCTTCAAGTTCCTAATACAGGTATCAGGCATGGGCTTATTATTGTGGGGAAAGGGACAGTTGGAATTTTTACTTTTACCCCTTCTCTTTCTGTTTCATTTTCTTTTCCAGACTACAGATGCACTTAGTTATTACTTATTTGATGTAATGTAATAGGGAAAATTGCAAAAATTGTATGCTAGGCAGAGAAAAATGTTCTAATTGAATTAATTAACCCATAAAGTTATTGTTGGTTTAAAGTACAATGCATTTTATTTTTAAGCAGAAAGTGTGGGAATGATAGACCCATGAGAAGTTTGAGCATGAATGATTTTCAACATTACCCCAAGCCTTACTCTCGGTTCTCTATTGAACCTGGTATCCTGTGCATCTTTTTGTTTAATAAGTTTCATCTGTGTTGGATCCTTGGCTCTTCAGGAGTCCTTCAAAACATTCAAAATGTGGGAAGAAATATGAAGGGTTATTTGCTTATAAAGGTAAAGAAAATGTTGTCATTATATTGAACAGGGATAGCTGGATAATAATACAAAATAATGTACAAGGAATTAGAATAAAGAATTTTATCATTAGAATAATAAAAGGGTCCATGAAATTTGTCGATGAGTAAATAAGTCTGTAAACCAAGACAAGGCACAGAAAACTAATTTTCCTTCTGGAAAATGGCATCATAAGCACAGATGGAGATAGTCAATATTTTAGAGGCAAATCTTTCTTGATCTTACATCTATTCGTGAGATGCATATTCAATTAAATTTCAAATAGAGGCCAGGTGCGATGGCTCCCGCCTGTAAAGCACTTTGGGAGGCCGAGGCACATGGGTCACTTGAAGCCAAGAGTTCAAGACCAGCCTGGCCAACATGGTGAAACCTAGTCTCTACTGAAAATACAAAAATTAGCTGGGTGTGGTGGCGGGTGCCTGTAATCCCAGATGCTCTCGAGGCTGAGGCAGGAGAATTGCTTGAACCTTGGAGGCGGAGGTTGCAGTGAACCGAGATCACGCCGCTGCACTCCAGCATGGGCAAAAAAGTGAGGCTATCAAAACAAAATCAAGTAGAATAGTTTCAGTTATCAATGGTTGTATAATACATGAGCCCAAAAGTTAGTGACTGAAGACAACCACACTATTTGTTCATAAATCTGTATAGATCAGGGCTTTGAGATCAGCTAGAATGGGGGAAGAGGTTCTTCTACTATTCACGGTGATGGTTGCTGAAACTGCCTTTGCAAAAATTGTAACTGAGGACATTATGACAGTGAAAGAGATCAGACCTAACTGACTCCATCTTGCTTCTAATGTTTCACCTGTCCTTGTTCATTTCTGGGCATAGGCTGAACTAACTTTGAGAAGGAGTTTAGTTTATACTTTAAATCTGACACAAAATTGATAAGAGCTCTTCCCCTGCCCCTCCCCCCCAAAAAACCCTTCTTGCCTGGGAACCAATCTGCCTTTGCAATACTTACAAATTAGCTACAAAATTAGAAATTACGGTTTAGGGGCCAGGCAGTCTCTGGCTGCCAGAGTCTGAACCTCCGCAAATTGCTCCTGGGCATCCCATCACTATTGTAAAATCTAAGATTAGTACTTCTGGTATTTTGCAGGCCCTGCACTGGATGCACCAGCTTACACCACCCAGACCAGTAATCTGGCTCAACCTGTTCTGCGATCCCACCCAGGAACAGAAGACAACGAGAAAACCTCACTTCGACCCCCTTTGATTATATCTCCTACCCAACCAATCAGCACTCCCCACTTCCTGAGCTGCTACCCACCAAATTATCCCTAAAAACTCCAATCCCTGAATGCTCACATAGACTGATTTGAGTAATAATAAAACTCCAGTCTTCCATACAACCAGCTCTGAATGAATCACTCTTTCTCCCTCCACTGCTATTCCTCTGTCTTGATAAATTGGCTCTGACTAGCAAGAGGGCAAGGTGAACCTGTTGGGTGGTTACATTCGGGCATTTATTTAGCTGCTTCAAATGATGACTTGTCTGGGGTACAAGATTTAATAAGGCTTCACTCATGTGTCCAGCTGAGAGATTGTTAGTGGAGAGCAAAGCTGAGGCTGTTGGCCAGAGACTATGGTTCTTCTCCATGTGAATCTCTCCTCATGATGGCTTGAACTTCCTTACAGCATGGCAGCTGAGTTCCAAGAAGGAGTGTTCACAGCAGCAAAGGTGAGGTCTGCAGATGTCTGGAATCCCATCTCAGGAAATGACAGTTTCACTTTCACATTTTACTGATCAAAACAGAGCCTAGGGCCAGCCCAGTTTCAAGAAAGGGCTGCAGCATTTAATATCAAGACAACATTGCTAAAGAATTTATGGGGTGGGAGAATGGGACATCTTTGGAAACAGAATTCACCATGCACATTTTTCATGGGACCTGACTAGGTAATCATAAATAGACTTATTATGAAGCTCTAGCAAATTAATACAGTGCAAATTGTTTTAAGAATATAAAGAAAATTAAATATTTGAGAGCATGAAATGAGATGTACACACAGATTGTCATTGAGAGACATATGTGTCACAAATATAGACACATGGTATTATAAATAAAAGACGAAATTTTGCAATTTCCATAAATGTAGAGCAATTGGTTTTCATATGGAAAAGAAAACAAAATAGCTACTCACAATAAATTAAATATACATTAAGTAACTAAAACTTGAAAAACAAATATTTAATTTATGAATTGAATAATTTTTATAATAGAAGACGAAAAAAGTGCAAATATTAAAGGAAAGAATGATAAAATGGATTTTGAAATAAAATCCTGTGCCAAGCTAGCACGGTGGCTCATGCCTGTAATTCTAGCACTTTGGGAGGCCTAGGTGGGTGGATCACCTGAAGTCAGGAGTTCGAGGCCAGCCTGGCCAACATGGTGAAACCCCATCTCTACTAAAAATACAACAATTAGCCGGGTTTGATGACATGTGTCTGTAATCCCAGCTACTTGGGAGGCAGAGGCACGAGAATCGCTTGAACTGGAAAGGCAGAGGTTGCAGAGAGCCGAGATGGTGCCACTGCATTCCAGCTTGGGTGACAGAATGAGACTCCATCTTAAAAAAAAAAAAAAAATCTTGTGATCAAAGACTACCTAAACACATCTGGAAAGCAAGAAATTTGCAAATGAATTTGCAATGGATATAAATGGCAAAAGAATAAAACCAATTATAAGTAAATAGTTCTTAAAAGTCAATTTAAGGCCGGGCGCGGTGGCTCAAGCCTGTAATCCCAGCACTTTGGGAGGCTGAGACGGGCGGATCATGAGGTCAGGAGATCGAGACCATCCTGGCTAACATGGTGAAACCCCGTCTCTACTAAAAAATACAAAAAACTAGCCGGGCGAGGTGGCGGCGCCTGTAGTCCCAGCTACTCGGGAGGCTGAGGCAGGAGAATGGCGTAAACCCGGGAGGCGGAGCTTGCGGTGAGCTGAGATCCGGCCACTGTACTCCAGCCTGGGCGACAGAGCGAGACTCTGTCTCAAAAAAAAAAAAAAAAAAAAAAGTCAATTTAAAACATTAGACAAAATGATAATAGGACATAAAAGAGAATAAGCACATTACTTACAATGACATTGAAGCATCCAATAAACATATGGAAAGATGTTATGCATCTCTCTCATGATAGAAAGGCACATTTACTTATACACATGTAATTAACAAAATGTAAAGTGTATATAGAATTACTGTATGATTCAGCAATCTCACTACTCACTATACAGCCAAAGAAAATTAAATCAGCACTCCTATACGCATCACAGCACTGTATACAACAGATAAGATAGGGAATCAAGCTAAGCATCTATCAATAGAGGAATGGAAAAGAAAAGGTGGTACCTACATACAATGGAATACTATTCAGTCGTAAAAAATGAAATTCTGTCATTCACTACAACATGGATGAACCTGGAGGATGTTATGCTAAGTGAAATAAGACAGCCACAGAGAGATCAATATTGCATGATCTCACTTATATGTGAAGTCTACAACAGTTGAACTCATAAAAGCAGAGAGTAGAATAGTGGTTGGTCAAAAGATACAAAAGTTTAGTTAAATGGGAGGAATAATTTCAAGAAATCTATTGTACTCATGGTGACTATAGTTAACGACAATGTATTGTCTACTAGAGAATTGCTAGGATACTAGATTTTAAATGTTCTTAGGCTGGGATGATAGCTCATGCCTGTTGGGAGGCTGAGGTGGCAGGACTGCTTGAGCTCAGAAGTTAGAGAGCAGCCTGGGCAACATAACAGTACCCCATTTCTACAAAAAATAAACAAAATTAGCCAGGTGTTGTGGTGTGTGCCTGTTGTCCCAGCTACTCAGGTGGCTGAGGTGGGCGGATCTCTTGAGCCCTGGAGGTCAGGGCTGCAGCAAGCTATGAACGTGTCACTGCACTCCAACCTGGGGGACAGAGCAAGATCCTGTCTCAAAAACAAAAACAAAAAACCACAAAGTTCTCATAAATATATACTATTATTATTTGTCAATTAAAGGTATATAAAGGAATAAAAAATGTAAAGTCTAGCTCTGTGAAGTGTAAGGTTACAAGAGAATAGTGATTCCCATTCTTTTTTTTTTTTTTTTTAATAAACATCGCTACAACCAGTAGGGAGAGATATATACAATTATTTAGTAAAATTGAAAAACAATGAGTTACACACTCTGGCTCAGAAGCTGGACCGCTAGCTTCCACCCTTAGAAGTGTTCCTACCCTATGCACAAGAAGACATGTAGACCACCTGTATTAGTTGCTAGGTCTGCTATAGCAAACTACCACAAACTGGGTGAGGTTTTTTGGTTTATTTGTTTGGTTGTTTTAGAGACAGGATCTTGCTTTGTTACACAGGCTGAAGTGCAGTGGTGCAATCATGGTTCACTGCAGCCTTGACCTCCCAAGTTTGAGCTACTCTCCTACTTCAGCCTCACAAGTAGCTGGGACTACAGGTGCATATTGGCCATCATGCCTGGCCAATTTTTTAACGTTTTGTAGAGATTGTGTTTTCTGTGTCGCCCAGGCTGGTCTTGAACTCCTGGGTTCAAGCGATCCTCCCACCTCAGCCTCCCAAAGTACTGAAACTGCAGCCACGAGCCACTGTGCCTGGTCCAAACCGGATGATTTAGAACAATACAAATTTTATTTTTTCGTGGTTCTGAAGACCAGAAGCATAAACTCAAGGTGTCACCAGAACCACGCTTTCCACTGAGCCTCTAGGGAAGGATTTTTCTTTGCCTTTTTCTTTGCCTTTCTAGATTCTGGTAGCCCTAGATGTTCCTTGGCTTGTGGCCCTATTACACGGTCTGTCTTATATATAGAGTTATCCCTGTGTCTCTTCATATAACCCCCTCTCTGTGTGCATATGTGTCTCTGTCTCAAAAACCCTCTTTTACAAGTCATGTGGATTAGGGTGCATCCTAGTGACCTAGTCTTAATTTGACCCCATCTACAAAGACTCTATTTTCAAATAAACTCACATTCAGCAGTACCGGAGGTTGGGACATTGACACGTCTTTTGGGGAGTGACACAATTCAACCCGTAACACTACCCTATTATCAGCATCTTTTTTTTTTTTTTTTTTTTTTTTTTTTTGAGACGGAGTCTCGCTCTGTCGCCCAGGCTGGAGTGCAGTGGCCGGATCTCAGCTCACTGCAAGCTCCACCTCCCGGGTTTACGCCATTCTCCTGCCTCAGCCTCCCGAGTAGCTGAGACTACAGGCGCCCGCCACCTCGCCCGGCTAGTTTTTTGTATTTTTTAGTAGAGACGGGGTTTCACCGTGTTAGCCAGGATGGTCATGATCTCCTGACCTCGTGATCCACCCGTCTCGGCCTCCCAAAGTGCTGGGATTACAGGCTTGAGCCACCGTGCCTGGCCTTATCAGCATCTTTTTTAATGCTCCACCTATTTAAATAATATTCAGTCATTTAAGAATGAATAGACTTAGATATAATAATCTTTTAAATTTTTAATTTATTAATATTTTAAAAATTATTTTGGGGGGGATCTTTAACGTTTTTTTTGAAACAGGGTCTCACTGTGTTGCCCAGCCTGGAGTACAATGGTGCAATTATGGCTCACTGCAGCCCCAACCTCCTGTACTCAAGCGGTCCTCCCACCTCAGCCTCTCAAGTAGCTGGGACCACAGGCTTGTGCCACCATGCCTGGATAATTTTTTTGACTTTTTGTAGAGACAGGGTCTTCTTATTCTGCCCTAGCTGGTCTCAAACTCCCGGGCTCAAGCAATTCTCCCACCTTGGCTTCCAAAAGTACTGGGACTACAGATATGAGCAATGCTACTCGGCCAGACATGATAATCTTACCCATTAATGACCTCTTACAATACTCATCAATGTGCTTAGAGCTTGAAAAAAATTATATAAACAGATGCTTATAGAGCTAATTGTAACAGTGTACAAATTGATGTACTTTTTAAATTAAAATTATAAATAGACAATGGCGGGAATGATGAATACCAATCTCATCAAAGTAGTTGTCTTTGAATATGAAGAGAATGGAAGACCAGGACTGAAAACTAAAGGTACTTCAATGATGTTCACAAAGTCTTACGAATTAACAATGACCACAGCAACTACAAAACACACACAAATGTGAAGAAAAGAGGATAAACCTACTCATATTTGTTCATTCCGAATGGTGGGTTCGTGAGCGTTTGTTTTATTAGTTTGCACTTTGGATTAATTTTGAGATTTACCCAATGAAAGCAGTAAGACATGGTCCAAATAGATTTAAAATAACGACTTACAAACTGGATCATGATATGAACGCCAAGAGAACTGGCATTATCGAATCTGTGTTTTGGAGAGCCAAGGAGTGTTCTTTCAATTCCAGTGGAATCTTGTGAACGTGTGTAATGGTAATTGTAACCTTTATTTGAAACGCACCCCCTTTTTTAACATCTTTGCAATCTCCTCTCACTCCCTTCCCTTCCGATTGGAGTAATAGTCACCATTTTGAAGAAGTTTAATGTATAGTGTGTATACCTCTGAAACTTCATATGAAGCTGTATTTCATATCAATGAACAAGTGGGGGAAATTGGCTATGCTCCTAATGATGTGGTATAAATCTTTAATATGCCTTATTTTTCTACTATGTAAGACTGCATATTTTAAGTACACATTTATATTAAAATCACAATGAGAAACCCTAATTTAGGAGCATAAGTCTCTGATGATGGAAGAACATGGTTGAAGATACCAGTGTTTTTAAATGTAGGCACTTTACAGAATTATAATTTGATGTAGCACTAATTCACTAAACTGAATTCAAATTATTTCTCCCATCTTTCCCCATTCATGAGAGTGAAGATGCAGAGTTCATCTTTAAGGTCCTATTTTGCTGGTTTCGCCTCCACATTTTCACTGTGCATTTGCTTGGGAATTTAGCAAACATCTTCCATTGCATTTAATGTAAAGTGGCCTTCCAGAGAGAGGCGAGACGGCAGAACCTTGGTTGCATGACAAAACTTACTCTGTCTAGCGATGGACCAGTGCCAAGAGAAGAACTTCAGAGATAAATGATTTGTTTAAAGTCCAGTATTACACAGACAGTCCTGGCTGCAAACCAATGTACTGTAAAATTGGAAGGCAAGGGATCTCTGCTTCCCAACGGGGCATGGTAATCTCCTTTCCCTCTTGCATGTCCAGGGCAACTTGGATCATTAAATAAAGAAGTTAAGGAAGAACTACTGGCAGCTTGCCTGTTGTTGCCTGCACAAGCAACATTACTTCCCAATATATTTTCATCTTTACCGTCTTCGTTGCTTTGCACTGCTGGATGCTAAATCCAAAAACTGCACCTGTCACCTCTCCTTTTATTTGAGACATTATGGCGCTGTAAGGTTAGACTTTAAGTTAGCTTCATGGGCTTAAAGAGTATATGTCAGGATAGAGAAGGTGTTCTCCACTCACGCAGCCACTGAATTATTCAATGTCAGCTTCTTTCTACAAATCACCCTAGAATGATATGCACCCAGACTCAGGGTGATGATTCAGTAGTATATCAACAAAAATGCATACAGGGTCGATAGTCATATTCAAGCCAACTGTTAATTAAACATAATGGGAGCCATAAAACAGTACCATGTTCTTTTTTTTTTTTTTTTTTTTTTTTTTTTTTTTTGAGACAGAGTCTCGCTCTGTCGCCCAGGCTGAAGTGCAGTGGCCGGATCTCAGCTCACCGCAAGCTCCGCCTCCCGGATTTACGCCATTCTCCTGCCTCAGCCTCCCGAGTAGCTGGGACTACTGGCGTCCGCCACTTCGCCCGGCTAGTTTTTTGTATTTTTTTGGTAGAGACGGGGTTTCACCATGTTAGCCAGGATGATCTCGATCTCCTGACCTCGTGATCCGCCCGTCTCGGCCTCCCAAAGTGCTGGGATTACAGGCTTGAGCCATCTCGCCCGACCAACAGTACCAAGTTCTGAAGCTCAAAATCATATTCAGTACTCCTCCCACTTCTCCTTTCAAAATTTCCAACACCTGTTTTTCCCATCCCAGGATATTGTATAAATACAAAAGCAAAAGTATATATTCACATTCACTTACATCATTATTTTGCATATATGTTAATATACCATACATATTATTATATGTATGTACAACGCATGATGCACAATGCATTTTTATGTAGAATGCACTTCTATGCACAATGCATTGTGTACAATGCATTTGTATGTACAATGCACTTTATGTACAATGTATTATGTACAATGCATTTGTCATACATCAATAAATCTTGGAGACTTTTCATATTAGTACATAAAGCAAAACCACCTTCTCTTTGTGCACTTGCACAGTATAATAATCACTTGATGGAAGAAATAAGACAACTATATTGAGTGGATCACAAAGAGCTTTGGCATTCTTCTAAGTTCAACTCCCTGTTGCCAATGTTTCCTAAAGAATTCTAGGCATTATAAACCCAGTTGATGCCACACATATGATTTCTCTGATGATCTCTGTTTCCATTAGTATCAAGTTCATCTACATACCCACTTAGAGACTTTGGCATGACTTCCCTAAATTCACATTTTTCATGCCATGTTACATATGTGAGCTGTACCTTCCTTTTCAAGGATCAAATTGTATCCTCCCTTATTCCCAAAATATGTTAAGTACTAACCCCTAGTACTTCATTATGTGACCTTATTTGAAAATAGGGTCATTGCAGATGCAATTAGTTTAGGGTGAGGTCATATTGGAGTGAGGTAGATTCTAAATCCAATATGACTAATGTTCCAGTGAGTAGACTGCCATGTGAAGACAGAGATGCACAGACAGAGCACTGTATGATGAAGAGTTAGAGACTGGAGTGACGCATCCTCAAAGCAGGAATGCCAAGGATTGCTGGCTACCACCAAAGCTAGGAGAGAAGCTAAGGATTCCTTCCTCAGAACCTCCAGAAGGAATCTACCCTGGCAACACTTTTTCGTAAAATTGGAAGGCAAGGGATCTCTGCTTCCCAATGGGGCATGGTAATTTCCTTTTATTTGTGCTTGTCCAGGGCAACTTGGACCATTAAATAAAGAACTACTGGCTTGTACCATTGTTGCCTGCACAAGCAACATTACTTCCCAATATATTTTTATCTTTACCATCTTTATTACTTTGCACTGCTGGATGCTAAATCCAGAAAGGCACTTGTCTCTAGAATTTTGGAATTCTGGCTTCCAGAATTGACGCAATACATTTCTGTTGTTTTAAACTGCCCAATTTGTGGTTCTTTGTAGTGGAAGTCTTAGGATATTAGATTTCCCTAAATCTCCTTATAATTTGCTCTTTCTCTCCAGCTCCCAAAAACAGCTAAAATTCAGAGCTTTCATTAACGCAGAATCTCCTCCCAGACACCAGTTCACGCCACCAAAATTAGGCACCTAAAATATGAATGTGCAGTTATTTCCCTCCTTGAGTTGCTCATATGACCACAGGTTTACCGGGGAGATTAAGTTGAAGCCTGTCATCTATTCAAGCATTGATTACCTGACTGATGATGGATTGACTGAATAATTGATTGTAGGAAGCATTCACTGAATGCTTAGTAGATGTCAGGAATTACATATGACTCCCCGCCCTCAAGTTAGCCAAGAAATACCTCTCCCCATCTCAGGATATTTCCCTGAATGTCATTTTAGACTTAAAGTTCTACTTTTCTCACTACTCCATTTGTGCTACTTCATTTGCTTGAAACCGCTGATAATCTTAATCTCCAGGATTTAGTTTAAGTCACATCTTCCCGTGAAATCATCTTTTATTCCTCAGAGACTGGGAAAATGTGCTTATCTTATTCCTCAGAGCAATTCTAGGAGGGAAGGTCTACCTTATTTGAGATGTTATTTTTTAGATGAGTAATTATGAAAATCAGACCCAATTACAGAGCTTAAATACCCTGACTTGATCATTACACAATTCTATGCATGCAACAAAAGATCACGTTTACCCCATAAATGTGTACAAATATTATGTATCAATTCATTTGTTTTGTTTTGTTTTTTTTTGAGGTGGAGTCTCGCTCTGTCGCCCAGGCTGGAGTGCAGTGGCCAGATCTCAGCTCACTGCAAGCTCCGCCTCCCGGGTTCACGCCATTCTCCTGCCTCAGCCTCCCGAGTAGCTGGGACTACAGGCGCCCGCCACCTCGCCCGGCTAGATTTTTGTATTTTTTAGTAGAGACG
The DNA here is from genome assembly GCF_043159975.1 of Macaca nemestrina. Lineage (NCBI taxonomy): Eukaryota > Metazoa > Chordata > Mammalia > Primates > Cercopithecidae > Macaca > Macaca nemestrina. The sequence continues at coordinate 156,566,882 of NC_092145.1, forward strand.
GGGTTTCACCGTGTTAGCCAGGATGGTCTCGATCTCCTGACCTCGTGATCCACCCGTCTCGGCCTCCCAAAGTGCTGGGATTACAGGCTTGAGCCACCGAGCCCGGCCAATTCATTTGTTAAAAGGATATTTTAAATTGTGAATTATGCTTCTAAATCCCAAATCCCATAATGCAATACAGTCCACACGCCTGGACAGAAAATGTCCCTAGCCTGGAGCCTATGCTTTACAAGGCACTGTGCATCGCAAACACAAGCCAACAATTAAATGCATATGGGATTAAGGATGGACAGCAGGAACCTGTCACTTGGGATCCAGGACTCAACTCAAACATGGTGTAACTGCCTCCCTGAGCATCTGTTCTCATGACTAACACCTTTTATGTCTCCAAAAACCTTCCCAAGTTTGACCAATGAATGCTCCTGAAACCAGAGGTGAGTTGTTTCAATGCCCCTAATGTCTGTGAGTTACAGCTTAGACATTTCTGAGATGGACATTGCTTTACTGCTGTGGTATGTGGAAGGATCTGAGTTGCAGAAGTGTTTAGGTGAATGGCAAAAAATAAATACATAAATAAATAAAATAAATGTTAATTTGTCAAACACTTGTTCTCAGAGTCAAAATGCATAATAGAATCCTAAAGTGTAAGCTCTGGCTAAAAATGACTTTTCTCTTTACAAGTAGTTGCATTGTAAATGGTTCTATAAGCAGCTACATGGTATCCTAGGTTTGACCACCTAGACTGTGAAGTCAGCATCCTCTTTCCAGAAAAACCTAGGATCCTCAGATGCAGAGGATGGTTGAATAAAAAGTATCATTTCCAGCTGGGTGTGTTGACTTATGCCTGTAACGTCAGCACTTTGGGAGGCCAAGGCAGGCAAATCACTTGAAGTCAGGAGTTCGAGACCTGCTTGGCCAACATGATGAAACTTCGTCTCTACCAAAAATACAAAAATTCGCCAGATGTAGTGACGCACGCTTGTAATCCCAGCTACTCTAGAGGCTGAGGCAGGAGAATCACTTGAACTTGGAAGGTGGAGGTTTAGGTGAGCCAAGATCACACCACTGCACTCTAGCCTGGCTAGATGGCCACCAGTTCTCCGGCCATCACCTGCTTCTCTTTCTGCTCATCCTCCTTCTAGCAACAAGAGTCCAAGATTTGAATGATATACTCCCAACCTGGGCCACTGCACTCCCTTCTCCTTCTTTTCATAATTCCCCCACGTGCTTCAATTTTTCACTTTGTACATCCCTGGTGTAGGCTCCGTAGTAATTTATTTCAACCTCTCTCTCGCTTTGCTCCCTCTCCGTGGCACTAACCTGGAAATACCTTGCAGGGCTTACAGTGAACTCCCTGCTGCCTCTCACACTGCCTCTGACAGCTGAATGTGGCTGGAAAACTAAAACACTTCTCCACACAGCCAGCTGCATGAGGCAGGTAACAACGAATGTTGGCTTCAAATTTTCAAATAATACATTGTAAGGATCTGGCTGCAGGTTTTTTCTTTTTCAATGGCAAGAACAGACCAATAACATTTTTCACATTTATTAATTCTCTACAAAACTTGTGGCCTATTAACATGCTGCCACTCTGAGATCCGGTGCCCTGGGATACTTACAAACTTTCTTTTCCATTCCTAATTCTAAAATAGAAGCAGCAAAGGTTTCCCTTTTGATTTCTAACTATGAGCAACTTCTAAGGTTTTATAAGGCAGGTGGGATGAATGGAGTGGTTTAGGAGGCTCTGAATTTCCAGAGGTATACTGGGTCCACTTCCGTCATTCAAAACCTTTTCAAGAAAACAAATCGTTCTTCCAAAAAGACACATGCAAGTGCATGGCCATCACAGCACTATTCACAATGGCGAACACATGGAATCAGCATAGGTGCCCATCAGTGGTGGACTGGATGAAGAAAATGTGGTATGTATACACCATGGAATACTGCACAGTCAAGAAAAAGAATAAAATCACATCTTTTGCAGCAATATGGATAGAGCTGGAGGCCATTATCCCAAGTGAATTAATGCAGAAACAGAAAACCGAATGTTCTCATTTATGGAAAAAAAAAAAAAAAAAAAAAAGATAACCTGAATGTTCTTTTTTACAAGTAGGAGCTAAAAGTTAGGTACTCATGGACATAAAGATAGGAACAATAGATACTGGGGAATACTAGAGGGTGGTGGGAGGGATGGGGGCAAGGACCCAAAGACTACCTATTGGGTGCTGTTTACTACCTGGATCCATACCTCAGACCTCAGTATTATGCAATACACTCTGGTAAGAAACCTGCACATGCATTTCCTGAGACTAAAATAAAAGTTGAAAAAAAATAAATACATACATAAATAAAAATCTTTTCAGCAACTCCATGGAAGAGATAAGTCACCAAGAAAGGAGACTGGAAACAGAGCGGAAGAAAATTAATCTTAAGGAAAGGAATCGCTGCTGCAGTGCAGCTGACTGTTTTGTGAATAAGCTGTTGATGTTGATTGACATATTGAGTATATCTCACTTCATCCAGGTTATATGAAAGATTCAGTTATTAGGTGGAAAACAGACATTTAACATGCTTACATATTTGAATCAAGTTATCATCTCAAGAAAGCGTCCACCCATGCCATACTAGGGCATTTTTTTTTCTGATTCTGCTTAATTTACTATGTTAACATCTAGCTTCGAACCTTCAGGTGGACAGAAACTCAGACCTAGAAAAGCAAACTTCACGTGTTATCACGGTTTCCTCAAATAAGTTGTTTACAAAACTGGATTACAGGGAGATTTTACTCTCATCTTTCATTTTCCCTCTTAACCAGGTAACCTTAGCCTCTGGGAGCTTAATGGGACATTGTGAAGTCTCTCCCTAGAGATTATAACCAAACCACCAGCACCACATTCTACATATGCTGCATTTGTGAGAATAGAAAATACAGTGAATAAAAGAAAAGGCATTTTTTCTGATTCCTAGGGAATATTTCTGGAAGAGCAAAATAGATATTTTTTATGTTTCAACATATTCATCTTTTTCATCCTTCTTGAAAACCTTAATATATGAATATTAAACAAACTTACCATTATATCTTCTTAACAACAGAAGGAATCTACATTGAAATAGTCAAAAATATATTCAGAGAGCTATTTTTTCTGATGAATTGGATTAGACTGGAAATGGATGCATGCTCTGAAATCAACTGTTTTCTAAAGGAAAAGAAATCTCTTTCTTTGAACTGTATCTGTAATTTTAGGCCTGCTGTACCTTCATTTTCCCCTCTTGGACTGCGTCGGGTTATCAGTTTCCCAGAGCACACACTCTGTGTAAAGACTTAAGACGTAGTCAACTGCGCAGAGACAACATATCCAGTGTGAACTCCCTAAGCATTTCCATCTGCTATTTATAAAAGAAGTCTGGAAGAAACCAACAGTTCATGTAGGGTAATTTGTCAATGATTCATTGCAGTGACACGTTATGGTGTGATTGGGTTAATATCAAGCATGGGAAAATCCCCGGCCCTGAGTGATTCTCCATCATGAATTTGATTGGAATTCATATCAGAGTCCTCACAGTGGTAATGCATAAGATGAGATGGGCTGCTGGGCTGCCCTGCCGTGGTGGCAACATCAATAGTTTTTTACACAGCCTTTCATGTAGAGACTCTGTCCAGACAGCAAGATGAGAACCATGGGGTGAATCGTAATGGCCTGTCTGGGTGCGTGTTTCTCTGGAGGCATTGGCTTCTTATTTATACGGCCATCCTCGGCTATTTATCTATGTTTCCGATGTGAAAGCAAAATCTGGAATTCTCTTTCATCATAGCTGACAGCCATGCCTCCCCCTTCCTGGGAGAACTAGGAAACACTTCTTTCTGAGCTGTGTGTGATTTTATCCCCAAATAATAATTTACTGACCTCTATCAGGGAAATCCCGCTAACTTAAAAGCAGCAACTTTATTATTCACCAACACTTTCTTGTGTTTGCTTTTTATTTTGTTTTCATGCTACTTATAGATGTTTCAATGTTTTCTGAGTTTACTTCTCTGCCTTGCGTATTCTTTACTTATACAGCCCTACTGGGAAAAGGGAGACAGAGTAGAATGAAAGGAGTTTTGCATTACATATTTTAGAACTATCTTTTAATACATTCCCAATGGTGTACAACAATCACCTCTCTCTAGTTCCACAACATTTGTGGCACTCCAGAATGAATTTCATGGCCATTAGCATTCAATTCCTAGTCCTTTCTCCTCCCAGCCCCTGACAATTATAATCTACTTTCTGTCTCTATGGATTGACTTATTTCTAATACTTTCTACAAACAGAATTATATATTATGAGGCCTTTTGTGTCTAGTTTCTTTCACTTGGCATGATGTATTTGAGGTTCATACACATTTGACATGCATCAGTACTTCATGGCTATTTAGGGCTGAATACTATTCTATTTTATGCATATGCAACATTTTGCTTATCCACTCATCTGTTGAAGGACGTTGAGTTGATTGCATCTCTTGACTATTATGAGCAATGATGCCATGAGTGTATGTGCGCAGGGAGCTGTCTGTGTCCCTGTTTTTACTTCTTCTGGGTATATACTTATAAGTAGTATTGCTTACTCCCTTATTCGGCCATCACTGGCTATTCATTTCCGTTCCAGATCTGAAAGTGAAATCCAGCTTTTCTTCCATCATGGTTGACAGCCAAGCCCACGCCTTCCTGGGAGTAGAAACTAGGAACTAGGAAACGCTATTTCTAGATGTGATTTTTATCCCCAAATAGTACTCTACTAACTTCTATCAGGAAGATCCTGCTAACTTAAAAGCAGCAACTTTATTATTCACTGAGACTTTCTTGCATTTGCTTTTCTTTTTATTTTTCTGCTACTTGTAGATGGCTCAGGATTATCTGAGTTGATCCTATGGTCATGTCATGTTCAAGTTTTTGAGGAACTTCTATGTTGTCTTCCATAGCCGTTGAACAATTTCATCCATATACGAGTATTCCAATTTCTACACATTCTAGTCAATACTAATTTTCTATCACCAATTTTAGTCATTCTAATAAGTGTAGCTATATTTTAATTGAAATCTGTTTTAAATTCACTATTGATAACAACTTTAGTGTAGGAAACTAGTTGTGTCTTAATATACCAAATTTGGAAGCTTTACATTTTTATTGAGTTTTATTTTTTAAAACCACAGTAAACAAATAGCCTTAAATGATATGCCCCAGCTAGTTTTAGAAGTGGCCATCTCTTTCCAATAGTTTACAAAAAATGAGGCCAAAAACGTAAGTGCTTGCATAATCTAGGGGCTTTTGAAACAAAGCCATGGGAATGTTATTCAGAAATAAAAATTATCCTTCACGAGGCTAGGAAAATAGCTGACTTAACAGAAAGTAGATGAAGAATCATTAGCAGTTGCCTTTGTTTTTCTCCTTATATGGTTACGTTAGCAGTTGCCTTTGTTTTTCTCCTTATATGGTTACGACGTTTTGACTTCTTCCTTTCTAAGTAAAAAGCAAGTTTCAGAGGAAAAATAAAAACACTTCATGTTGAAACTCTCAATTTTTCCCACTCAGGATCTCAGATTCATCTACATACAAAGAAAAAAAATTAAAGCTTGATGTTTGCCTTTTGGAAGAACCCAAATTTTAATATAAAAGGTTATTTTAATTGACTGTATGTTCTCCTGAGCAATCTGGACATAAGGATTCTTGTGTTTTATTTATTTGTTTGTTTGTTTGTTTGTGTTTTTAATTTTGGGACAGGGTCTCTCTCTGAGGCTGGAGTGCAGTGATGCAATCACAGCTCGCTGCAGCCTCAGCCTCCTGAGTTCAGGCAATCCTCCTGCCTCAGCCTCCTGAGTAGTAGCTGGGACCACAGGTGTGCACAACATGTTTGGCTGTTACCATTATTATTATTATTTTTTTTTTTTTTTTTGAGACAGAGTCTCGCTCTATCCCCCAGGCTCGAGTGCAGTGGCGCGATCTCAGCTCACTGCAAGCTCCGCCTCCTGGGTTCAAACGATTCTCATGCCTCAGCCTCCTGAGTAGCTGGGATTACAGGTGCCTGCCACCACAACTGGCTAATTTTTGTATTTTTAGTAGAGATGGGGTTTTGCCATGTTGGCCAGGCTGGTCTAGAACTCCTGACTGCAGGCGATCAGCCTGCCTTGGCCTCCCAAAGTGCTGGGATTGCAGGTGTGAGCCACCATGCCCGGCCCTTATTTTTTTTAAATGATCTGTAGAAATAGGGTCTCTCTCTGTTGCCCAGAATGGTCTTGAACTAGGCTCAAGTAATCCTCCTGCTTCAGCCTCTCAAAGTACTAGGATTACAGGCATGAGCCACTGCGCCCAGCCTATATTCTTCTTTTTTAGTTTGTTTTCTTGCACATGAGGTTTGTGTACATACCATATATATAAATATAAATATAAAATTATGTATGTATGCATATGTATATATGTAATTATGCATTTTTCTTCAGTTTACTTAGGTTGTATAGGTTTATTATTAAAATTTTACATTTTTATTAAAAAAATACAAAAGAACTCCATCTTTGCCTAGGCTTTTAGGAAACAGAATTTGAGGCCATAAAACTTGTGCATGAACACATTTTCAGCAAATGCAATTCCAGGGAAGAAAAGTTAGGGGCAAATGAAGTACAATGGGGAGAGAGAGGTGAATCTCAGTGTGCAAATTACACAGCTGGCCACACCTTCAGAACAAGCTGAGAGCACAGTCTCTTCATAGAGGCTTCATGGAGCCCTGGCTACTAAAGACTCTCTTGAGGGGAAAAGCAGAGAATAAGTTATTGTCAGAAGCTCCCGTATTTTCAAAATTATCCTCGAGGAGCATCAGTCCCTAACACTTCTGAATTCTTCAGTGCAGTTCCTGCAATAAAGGGGCAGTGAGCTCTGAACCAAGACTCCCTCCTACTTGGTCTTTGGTACCCAGCACCTCCTAGACCCCCTGTGGACGTTAAACTGGCGCAGCAGCCTTGTAAGATTCAGAGACAGCAGTGAGCCACAGACCAAGGTGCAGCTGAGAGTGCCTGAGAACCGGAGATCAGAAACCAGAGTGGATTTCAATCTGCAAACATAAGCATCACTTTGCAAAGACAGTCTTCCAATGGCCACGGATCCCACCATGGTCAACTGCCTTGAGGTGGATGCTTTATCATCCCAGGAAAAGCCTAGTAAAAGGTTTCCAATTGTGATCATTGTTCATGATTTCTTTTTTTATTTTTTAAGCATAGGCTGGGTTTGTAAAATTTGCTTTTGATAAAAATGCAGCTTTTTTCTTTTAAAATAAGAAATATGCCCAAATGACTTAGATACGTGTATTAGTCAGGATTCTCTAGGGCAATAGAACCAACAGAATATATACCGATAAATATATCAAAAAGATACCTGCACTCAACAGATTATTTCAGTACCATTCACAATAGCAAAAACATGGAATCCACCTCAGTATCCATCAATAGAGGACTGGATAAAGAAAATGTGGTACATATACACAATGGAACGCTATTTAGCCATGAAAAAGAATGAAACCGTGTCTTTTGCAGCAACATAGATGGAACTGGAGGCCATTATCTTAAGTACAGTAAGCCGCACACAGAAACATAAATACCACATGTTCTCACTCACAAGTGGGTGCTAAAAAATGTGTACGCATGGATAGAGAGAGAATAATAGACACTGTAGACTTGGAAGGGTGGGAAGGTAGGAGGGCAGTAGAGGATGAGAAATTACTTAATGGGTAGAATGTACAGTATTTGGGTGATGAATATCCTAAAAGCCCTGGCTTGATCACTGTGCAATCTATGCCTGTAACAAATTGTACTTGTACCTCTTAAATTCATACAAATAAATAATTTTAAAAAGAAAGATATTCATTATGAGGGATTGACTCATGTGGTTTGAGAAGGTGAGAAGTCACAGAGTCTGCTGTCTGTAAGCCAGAGATCCAGGAAAGCAGCTGGTGTAGTTACAGTGCAAGTCTGAAGACCTGAAAACAGAGGGGTTTGATGTCCAAGGGCGGGAGAAGATGGATGTCTCAGCTCTAGCTAGGAGTACATTTTTCCTTTCTCTATCTTTTTGTTCTATTTGGGCCTTTGGCAGATTGGACAATACCCACCTACCCAGGTTGGTGAGGGCAGATCTTCACTTAGTCTTCACTTGGTCTGCTGATTCAAATGTTAATCTCTTCCAGAAACACACTCACAGACACACACAGAAATAATGCTTCCCCAGCTATTTGGGCATCCCTTAATCTGGTCAAGTGGACATATACAATTAATCATCATAGTACATATTGGTTAGAGTTATTTAACTATTTAGATAGTATTTCATTCTTCCATTCAAATTTAACAATATCAGTCCATTTCTAATTTGCAATTTGTGATAAGTTACTTCAAATCCTTTTTGGAAGTATACAAACAAAATAGTGAAATATTTGAAGTATATGAACAAAATGGTGGAGCCAGAATTTAAGCGCAAAAACCCTACCCTAACCCAAACCTAAACCCAAACATGGTTTATTTATGGAACTTGTTTCCCAAGATACCATGTTCATGTGACCGCACCAAAGGCAAACATTAAGAAGAGATCATTTAATTCACACATTATGGCCACCTGTAAGCTGGAGATGTGTATTGGCACCACTACGGGACTCACGGGAGGAGAGAAAATGCTCTTTTCCTTTACATCTGACCTGGAGGTTATAGCCTCTGGGAGGTAATATTTTAAGCCTGCTTCCTTTTATGAATTTCCACAGTAAAAACATAGAGCAGCATTCACCACACACTTTATGTTCCCCTTTAAATGACTGCTAAGTTCCTTCCCCAGGCTGTATAAATTCCATTTTCCTACTCAGGATATTTGATTTACTACGTGCCATTCAGCCAGACAGATTTCTAGCCCTTGATGGAAATCACCTTTATTTGGGTAGTTAATACCCTGAGGACCTCTTAAAAATGTGAGATATATACATATACACACACCATATATGTATGTATACATATATATATTAAAGAATACCATATATATATGGTATTAAAGAATATTATTTTCTTAATCTTGATATACTAGTATTTCACCTTCATCAATCTCTTTTATGCATCAGGTGACCTGTGGACACAATATACCTGAACTTTCTGTTTGTGAACAAAGACCCAGGAATAGTAAATAATGTCCATATCTCATGATTGGTGAAGCCAAAATTGAAGCACAAAAACACCTTTCCTATCACTGACCCTAACCAAGCACTGGCCCCTCCAGGATTTGAGTTTTTGTTTGTTTCTGAGACACAGTCTCGCTCTGCTGCTCAGGCTGGAGTGCAGTGGTGTAATCACAGCTCACTGCAGCCTCAACTACTTGGGCTCAAGCAACCCTCCCACCTCAGCCTCCCCAAATGCTAGGATAACAGGCACGAGCCACCACTTCCAGCCCTGGATTTGATCTTGATTTCCATCCTACATCAACAACAAAAACATTTTCACTGTAACTCATGCAGATCCAGCTATTACGGCAGAACGAAATGCAATTCTAGCAGGATTAATTAGTGTTGCTTTGAGGGAGAAATTAAATTCTTTTGCCAAATATTTTAACAACCATGTTCTCATTTTCTTTTTGTGTTTTTATTAGTCCCTCCTTTTACTTTCTTTGGCTTTCTTTTTGCTTTACTTATTTCTAGTTTCCCAAGTTCAATGCATAATTCATTGGATTTGTATTCTTTCTTGATGCCTAATAAATGTTTCTAGTATGGAGCTTTTACTCAGAATACTACTTTAGCCATTCCTTAGAGGTTCCTGTATGAATTTGTCTTTAATGCCTGTTTCTAATTGATTAAAACTCTAATTAAAGTTTTGCTTTAATTAGCCTAAGCATTTATCTGGAGGAATGTTATTTAATTCTCAATACAGAGGGTTTATATTTTTAATTGTTTGTCCTATGTTGAAAATATATAATTTTATAGCATTGTGATTAGTGACATTTAATTATTATTTTTTTAGAGTGTGGTTAGGGATATGTTGATGACCCTTTTACCTTAATGCGTGGAAAGTATGCAGACAAAAAAGAAAAAAGGCGATGATAACTTGCTGAATACCTGTCTTCCATCCCATTATTATTTTGTCAGGTCTCTAAAGGTAAAGTAGAATATCTAACATTTTCTGTTAATAAGCCCTCCTCCTTACCTAACTTTGGCCTAATTTCTTATGCAACAATTGATACAAAATATTCATTAGTTCTTCAAGCTTTTGAATTGTCAATTTCACCCTTCTCCTTTTGATGAACTAATACCAACCTATACATGAAGTCTGCCTTTTGATCCAGTTTGCTAATTAATAAATGTTGCATGGAAGTTACACTTGAGGAAGATTTTTGATAGAAGGGAAGGGAAGGGAAGGGAGACAAAGAAGGAAAGAAGGAAGGAAAGAAGGAAGAAAGGGAGGGAAGGAAAAGAGAAGGAAAGAAAGGAAGGAAGCAACAAAGGAAGGAAAGAAAGAACGAAAAGAAAAGAAAGAAGGAGAGAAAAGAAAGGAGAGAAAAGAAAAGAAAGAAAGAAAAGAGGAAGGAAGAAAGAATCAAAGAAAGGAAAAAAAAGGAAGGAGGGAGGAAGGAAGAAAATTGGTCAGAAATGTGTTTAGTTATTACAGAGAAGCATGAACATAGGATGGCGGTTACTAATATTTTACTTGTTTCTTTCCAAATATTTTCAACTTTCTAAAGTATTGAACAGATTAGGAAGTAAAAATATTCTCTAGTGGTAAAATATATTTCTTAATATATCACTGAAAGACTAATCCCTACTCAGTCATATTTTCATGCATCAGGTAGTTATGTTAAGATATTTAACATATGTTAGAGGCAGGAATTATTGTTATAATTTCCAAGACTGGATCAAATAAAACAGTTCTTTTATAGTTATAAGACTCCCAGTTGTGTGCCTGCATATGTCAATCAATTCTAGTAATTTTCAGATCCAGTTACTTTTCGCTGAGATTGTGGCCACTCAAAACAAAATCCTTACCTTACTCTCTTACCTCGCTTGCATTAGTGATTAAGTTATCAACCCATAGGATGCAAGAAGTGGTATTTGAACTTCAAGAAAGAATCCTTAAAAGGAGGAATTTCTAGTTCCTTAGAGAGATTCTTCTTACTGCCAGTAGGATGCAGACCTAATGGCTGGAACTTCAGCAGTCACTTTGGACTACATGGGTGGAAGTTATGTACTGAGGATAGTGGATCAAGAAGATGAAAGAACTCTGCCTTCTTGTGTTATTGAGGTTATCTTTTCACTTGCAGTCAACTCTATTTACAATTAATACACTAATTCACTGCATAAATTCTTGAATGGCTTTTCATTGCTTTCAGGATAAAAGGTATACAAGAAACATTACAATCTGCCTCCTGCTTCTCTTTCTGGAAGTATCCCTCAACACACTCCTTTTTCCTCATTCTACGTATTCTGGCCACACCGAACTTCTTTCACTCCCTGACATGCAACTTATTCTTTCATATTAGGCTTATTCGCAGATTCCCTTCCACCCTGTTCACTCTTTCTTGCTTAACTATATTCAACCTTCAGGTCCATTGTAAAGACATACTCCCAGCAGAAACCTTTCCTGACCAGCCTTGCCCAGGGAGGGTCTCTCAGTGTATGCCAAGACTGTTTCACTTGTAACTTTTTTTAAAGTGCTTATCACATCTTGCTGTGCTGTCGCCAGGCTACTAATTCTTTAAGACAGCAGTTTTCAAGTGCAGGCAAGTTTACCTCTGGGGGCAGGACATCTGGCAATGTTTGGAGACATTTCTGGTTGTCACAGCTGTGACATGAGGACTGAGAAGATGCCACTGGCTTCCACACTGTGGAGATCAGGGAGGCGGTTAAATCTCCTGTATTAGCCCATTCTCTGATTGCTAAGTAGAAATACTTTTTTCTTTACAAAGAAAGAGGTTTAATTGGCTCACGGTTCTGCAGGCTGCACAGGAAACATGGTGGCTTATGCTTCTGGGGAGGGCTCAGGAAGCTTCCAATCACGGCAGAAGGCAAAGGGAAAGCAGGCAGATCTTACATGGCCAGAGCAGGAGCAAGAAAGAGAAGGGGGAGATGCCACACACTTTAAAACAACCAGCTCTCACAGCAACTCATTCATGATCACAAAAACAGCACCAAGAGAATGATACACTTCAAAAAACCAGCTCTCACAGCAACTCATTCATGATCACAAAAACAGCACCAAGAGAATGATACACTTCAAAAAACCAGCTCTCACAGCAACTCATTCATGATCACAAAAACAGCACCAAGAGAATGATACACTTCAAAAAACCCAGCTCTCACAGCAACTCATTCATCACGACAAAAACAGCACGAAGGGGATGGGATGAAAGCATTCATAAGAAACACCTCTATGATCCAGGCACCTCCCATCAGGCCGCAACTCCAACATTGGCTATTACGATTTGACATGAGATTTGGGCAGGGACACAGATCCAAACCATATCACCCCTGGAGTATACGTCATGGTCCTCCACAAGAAAAAAATCCAGCCCCAAATATCAGCAGTTCTGCAATTCAGAAACCTTCCCTTAAAATTTCCTGGGGGAAAAAAAAAAAAACAAAAAACAAAAAAACTACCACAGTTTACAATTATGTACCCGATGTTATCACATTTTCTAGCATACAGCTAACGATTGAAGGTTGAAAATATTGAATGGCATTGAAGTTATTTTTGAGGGATGGCTGAGTAAAACTGTATGGTTTTGTTCAAATTATTGATGAAAATAATACAGTAAACGTGCATTGAACTTTTACTACATGCTGGCACACTCTAATTGTAGAGGAGTATTATTTAATTACTTCAAAGCAACACCCTCTGGAGACAAGAAATAATTCCATCCCCACTTTATAGATGAAGATATTGAGACTCAGTAAGTGATGTCTCTTGCCATCTCAGATAACCTCCCAGCCTGCCCAGCCCAGGACCCAAGGTTCAGCCCTCAAACCCCACGAGAGGCTGCCTGTCTAAAATGCCCATGGGTGCATGCCATACTGGAGATATTCAAATATTTTAATATCTTTTGTATTACAATAAACTGCTTACTGAAATTATGGCAAAACAATATTTGATTAAAAACATATCTACAGGCTGGGTGTGGTGGCTCACACCTGTAATCCCAGCACTTTGGGAGGCCGAGGCAGATTGATCATCTCAGGTCAGGAGATCGAGACCAGCTTGACCAACATGGTGAAGCCCCATCTCCAGTAAAAATACAAAAATTAGCCAGGTGTGGTAGCAGGCACCTGTAATCCCAGCTACTTGGGAGGCTGAGGCAGGAGAATCACTCAAACCTGGGAGGCGGAGGTTTCAGTGAGCCGAGATCACGCCACTGCACTCAAGCCTGGGCAATAGAACAAGACTCCGTCTCAAAAAATAAATAAATAAATAAAATAAAAATAAAAACATATCTACAGTCACACACCTCATAACAACATCTTGGCCATAGATTACACTGGTCCCATGAGATTATAATAAAACTGAAAAATTCCTGTTGCTTAGTGACTTTGTAAGAGTTCTAAAGTCTTGCATTACTCATGTGCTTATGGTGATACTGGTGTAAGCAAAACTACTGCAGTGCCAGTCATATAAAAGTCTAGCATATACAGTTATGTTCACGACATAACACATAATAATAAATGACTACATTACCGGTTTATGCATTTACTATTCTATATTTTAGTTGTTATTTTAGAGTGTACATCTAATTTTGTTTTGTTTTGTTTTGAGACAGAATCTCACTATGTTGCCCAGGCTGGAGTGCAATGATGCAATCCTAGCTCACTGCAACCTCAACTTCCTGGGCTCAAGCGATCCTCCCACCTCAGCCTATTGAGTAGCTGGGAGTACAGGCCCATGTCACCACACCAAGCCAATTTTTCTTTGTAGTCTTTGTAGAAACAGGGTTTTGCCGTATTGCCCAGGCTAGTCTCAAACTCCTGAGCTCAAGTGATCCACAGGCCTTGGTCTCCCAAAGTGCTGGGATTATAGGCGTGAGCCACCATGTCTGGCCATTTCTTCTACTTATAAAAAACAGTTAACTGTAAAACAGCAGCAGGCAGGTCCTTCAGAAGGTATTCTAGAAAAAGACATTGTTATCATAGGAGGTGACAGCTCCATGCGTATGATTGTCCCTGAAGATCTTCCAGTGGGACAAGATGTGGAGGTGGAAGACAGTGATACTGATGATCCTGGCCCTGGGTAAGGCTAGGCTAATGGGCGTGTTTATGTCTTGGTTTTTAACCAAAAAGTTTAGAAAGTAAAACGTAAATCAATAAATACACACCTAAATTTAAAAACAGAAAGCAAAGCTATAGAGTAAGGATATAAAGAAAGAAAATATTGAGGAGCCAGGCACGGTGGCTCATGCCTGTAATCCCAGCACTTTGGGAGGCCGAAGTGGGTGGTTCATTTGCAGTCAGGAGTTCAAGACTAGCCTGGCCAACATAGTGAAACCCTATCTCTATTAAAAATACAAAAAGTAGCCAGGCGTGGTGGCGGGCACCTGTAATCGCAGCTACTCGGGAGGCTGATACAGAAGAAAGAAAATATTTTTGTGTAGCTCTGCAATGTATTTGTGTTTTAAGATAAATGTTATTATGAAACAGTCAAAAAATTAAAAACATTAAAAAGTTTATAAAGTAAAAATTACAGTAAGCTAAGGTTAATTCACTACTGAAGAAAGGAAACTATTTTTAAAATAAATTTAGTGTAGGGTAAGTGTACAGTGTTTGTAAAGCCTGCAGTGGTGCACAGTAATGACTGAGGCGCTTACATTTACTCACTCCTCACTCACTGAATCACCCAGAATCACTTCCAGTCCTACAAGCTCCATTCATGGTAAGTGCCCTATGCAAATGTGCCAGTTTTTAATCTTTTAAACTGTACTGTATCTCTTCTTTGTTTAGATATGTTTAGATACAAACAAACTTACCATTGTGTTACAATTGCCTACAGTCTTCAGTACAGTATCACGCTGTGCAGGTTTATAGCCTAGGAGCAGTAGGCTTGACCTTACAATCTAGGTAGGTAGTAGGCTACGCCATCTAGATTTGTGTGAGTGTACACTATGATTTTTGCTCAACAGGGAAATTGCCTAATATTACATTCATCAGAATATATTCCTGTCATTAAGTGGTACATGACTGTATGTATCTATATATCTGTAGACATATATGGATATATACACAAATATACCATTTATATATGGTACTATAATATGTATATACTATACATATACATTATATTATATATACTGCTACATGTACTATAAATATTATATATCCTTACAAATATAGTATCTATTTTGTTACTACAAGACAACATACTCTGGTTATATGAAATAATATTTACTACCTATATACTATATCTATCTATATGTATATACTATATATACAGTAAATCCTCACTTAAAATCATTGCTAGGTCTTTGGAAACTGCATTGAAGCAAAATGACATCGTGTATGACATAGGAACTTAACTATTATTTATATCAATTAGCCTATGGTAGATTTGTTTTTCTATTTTTATTTTATTTTATTTTTTTTTTTTTGAAGCAGAGTGTTGCTCTGCCATCCAGGATGGAATGCAGTGGTGCAATCTCAGCTCACTGCAACCTCCTTCTCCTGGGTTCAAGCAATTCTTGTGTCTCAGCCACCCAAGAAGCTGAGGTTACAGGCGCCACCATGCTTGACTAATTTACGTATTTTTAGTAGCTACGGGGTTTCACCATGTCGGCGAGGCTAGTCTCAAGCTCCTGACCTCAAGTGATCCACCTGCCTCAGCCTCCCAAAGTGTTAAGATTACAGGCGTGAGCCACGGTGCCCGGCCAAATTTATTTTTTTCAATACAGTAGAGTACAACGTTTCAGTTAAAGTCACAGTTTCCAAGAATGTATCAACAATGTTAAATGGGGGCTTACTGTAATGTGTACATATGTGTGTGCATGTGTGTGGGGAAGGGTGTGTATGTACACACACATTATATATAGTATATACAATATATTATGTATAGTATATAGAATATACCATAAAGGATAATATATACTATACATATATATACAGTACACATATAAACTGTGTATACTATGTATATAGAAGTATAGTGTACCTAGTATACATAATATATACTAATATATATAAAACATTGGATATGTACTATCCAGTTTATAGTATATATTTATGCTACTATAGTGACTTAGAATAATGAGTATGCCTAGAATAAATAATGAGTGACTTACAATAAATAAAACAAAATACCTGGGTGCCAATCTTGGATCCACAACATTTCACATGATGTTTAACTTTGCTGAATATATATCCTCAAAAGCAGGTCTTATCGTCTTAGATGAATTTTGACAGTGATGATCCAATGGCCACTGTATAGAAAGAATGCCATTTGTTTTTTGTTGTTGCTGTTGTTTGTGTGTGTGTTTTTTTAAGTTATCCTAACCTTTTAGGAGGACAGTTAAAATCTTGAAATTCACAAAACAATATTTCAATTGTGATACTAGCTCTTTGTTTTCATTAGTAACTTTCTAGAATGAGGATTCCATATATCCAAGGGCCGACTTTAACCCTGAGATCTTTCCAAGATCACAGCAAATCTATGGAAAATGTGACATTTTAAGTACATCAGTTGAGTTCAGAAAGTTCAACTGTAGCTAAATAGAAGCCACACAGCTCACCACAGTTGCAATTAGACTCAGAAATGGAGCTGAAGTCTTTCCTGGACACTGAGCTGGTAAAAACACACACACACAAAATACATTTGTAATGCATAAAATGTCTTATTTTTCTCTTAACATTCATTTTTATTAAATGAATAGGCTAGTAGTGGAATACATTTTTAATTGATTTAATACTTAAACAAATGAGATTATTTATGACAGAAATTTTATATATTGGTGAATATAGTTAATAGTTGCATCAACAGATAAGCTCTTTAAAAATTAGAATGAATAGTTAAAATACAGTCTATGTTCTCTCAGTATATTATGAAATGTCTTGTATTAGTGTCCCAAGGCCACCAACAACAAAATACCAGAGACTAGGAGGCTTAAGTAACATGATTTTATTTTCTCATGGTTCTGCAGGCTGGAAGTCTGAGATCAAGGTGTGGGCAGGGCTGGTTTCTCCTGAGTCCTCTCTTCTTGGCTTGTACATGCTGTTTTCTTCCTGTGTCCTCACGGGGTCATTCCTCTGTGTGTGTCTGCATCCTAACCTCCTCTTCTTATAAGGACACCAATCCTATTGGATCAAGGTCCACTCTAGTGACCTCATTTTACCTTAATGACCTCTTCAAAGACCCCATATTCAAATACAGCCACGTTCTGAAGTTTTGGGGATTAGGACTTGTTAGGACTTCAATGTATGCATTTTGAGGGCATGCAATTTAGCCCATAGCACTTGTGATATCATATTCTATTATTACAATAACAGTTCCTACAAATATGAAGAAATGAGGGAAGACTTTGAAACTGAAGAAAACATGAGTATTCTTTATAATAACATGTATACATACACTAATAATAACAATCATGTCATAGAAGTAGAGAGAATTTCGGTTATTAGAGGCTGGGAAGGGAAAGGGAAGGGAGGTGGGGAGAGGTTGGTTAATGGATACAAAACTATAACTAGATAAGAGGAATAAATTCTAGTGCTCTAAAGCACTGAAGATGACTATAGTTAACAATAATTTATCATATATTTTCAAAAATCTGGAAGAGAGGATTGTGAATGTTCTCAACACACACAAAAAATAAATGTTGAAGGTGATGAATATGCTAATTACCCTGAAATTATCGTTACACCTGTACAAAGGTATGGAAAAATCACTCTGTATCCCATAAATATGTTTAGGTATTATGCGTTAACTCAAAATAAAAGGAAAAATAAGAATGTCTTGGGCTAAGGAACAACACTACATGTTCACAAGCAGGTCTTCATTTTAAATACAAAAGTCAGGCATTGATATAACCTCTTGATAAATCTTGAAAAGCTTCCCTTACTCTTCACATCCTTCAGCCTCATCCTCACTCAATTTCTTTACATTCGTTGATGCTCACTAATACTTTTCTATTTTATTCCCAATCACTCAACCAAGAAGGGTGCTGAGGTTTATTTCAGAGAATGCATGCTGAAATCGGAATTTCATGCAAACACAGACACACACACGCACACACACACACATACACTTTCACATTTTCTTATACATAGTATGCAAAGAACCTTCTTGCACTAATTCTATAGAGATCACCATAGATACATCCACATTCTGCTATTTCCTACTTACGGGGACAATGACTGGTTGTTTCAATTTTGCTTTGAGCGTCTTCCAGCTAAATTTACAAACATGCCACCTCTGCACCCCGGATCAATAATTCCATCTGGATTCCTGAGCCAGATGCCCATCTGCCTTCTGGACAGCCAGCACGCTGCCTCATTCTATGCGTTCATTCCATTGAGATGCCATGTTTCCTTGCGGGGTTTTATCCTCCAGAACTCTCCGCCACCTTCAGCCCCTACACGAGGCTGCTTCGATAATTCCACACTCATCCCCTTTCCCAGTGTCCAAGCCAAAGTCCAAAGCAGAAATTAAACTCTGACCACTGGGATGTGTTCCAGAATCTCATATAGGTTTTTCTGCTCAGAAATATCTTTGAGGATTTGACCTTGGACAACACGAAGAAAATCATCAATGATGGAGAGATGGTGATATTTCTCACTCTCAAAAGGGAATCTGGATGTACGTTTTCTGAAACATACAGATCGCTTGAAATGTTAGAGGAAAAACCCAGCAGTACAATGTACACCCTTTTGGAATTGAAGAGACAAAGCTAGTTGCTTTAGTGACTGTTTAACCTTGAAAAAAACACGGCCCCAAGGTTCTTGCTTCTTAAAGAAGAATGCGAAATAAAGGGTCTCAATATTTAATAGGTTGACTGTGACAATCAAATGAGCATAAGAGACAAAGTAGTAAAAATTTTAAAGTGTTATATAAATGTAAGTTAGTATTAAAAAATTTCAGCATGGGATATGAAATTTCATAAAATGTATAATGATCTAGAATGTTTAAATATACTATAAAATGAAGATGAACTGCCTCATTGATTTCAAAGTAATTAGTATGGGTAAGATAATTATAAATATATTACCAACATCCTTTCTGAGAGGACTATGACCCTTTCTTTGGAAATTTTTTTTTAATGAGAAAAGTCATTAATAAAAAAACACAGTCTATAACACTTTACATTAAATATTCTAAGGCTCATATTCCCCTTTCAAAACATAATCGTGTTGTGACTGCAAACACTAATTTTTAGCTATACTATACAAATGAAGTTAATATTTTGGAATCCAAAGAAAACCAGGGTGTGTGCTGCATACATTTACTTTGCTTTTGCAGGTCTTATTCTGAGAAAAATGGCCAATGAAGTCAGACACACACCATTGTCTTTCTCATACGCTTCTGGAAGGTTCTGGAAAGTTCTGGAAAATTCTGGAAAGTTCTCCATCTGACTGAGCAAAAGTGAACACACAGTATGTACAATTCTGCTGACTTTATCAAGAACACAAAAACAGTTGTCTTCTCTTATTCAACATGGCCCATGTTGCTAGCTCTAAGCTGTAACTAGCTTAAAAAGCAAGTAGTTTGGGGGGTTTTGTTTTTTTCCCACATTTATTGGAGAGGGACAAGGTGGAGAGTGCCATGTGTTCATTTGTCCACTTCTTTTTCTGCCTTTTAAAAGTTCTCTCAGGGCACAGGGCCGTCCAGCTGAGACCCTTCCTGAATCCCACTTGGCTCTAGGTGTAACCTCAACACTCATTTCTGGATAGCTGGAGGCAAGAGAGAGACAGAAAGCAACATTTAGGTCTTTCCCAAAGACATCTATGTTCTCTGCTTCCTCAGCCCCAGTTCCACCTCTCAGGAACCTGAAATTACCTTCGACTAGCCAACAGGAAAACCACTTTTTCCACATCTCTCTACAGCAATATTATGAGTTGAATTGTGTCTCCTTCAACCCAAAAAGGCAAAGAGATGTTGAAATCCTAAGCCCTGGTAATTTAGAATGTGACCTGATTTGGAAATAAGTCAGTTGCAGAGGAAATCAGTTAGGTTAAATAGAGGTTATACTGGATTAAGGTGGTGCCCTAATCTAATAAGACGGGTGCCCTTATAGGAAGAAACTCTTAAAGCCTCTCTCCCTGGCGTAGAGATGCCATCTTCTTCCTGTGTCCTCACAGGGTTGTCCCTCTGTCTGTGTCTATGTCCTCTTCTCCTCTTCTTATAAGGACACCAGTCCTATTGGATCAAAGCCTACCCTACTCACCTCATTTTACCTTAATTGCCTATTTAGAGACCTCATCTCCAAATACAGCCACCTTCTGAGGTCCTGGTTATGAGGACATCGACCTATGAAACACTACTCCATTAGTAGGCTCTGGTTAATTCTTCCTCATTATGTTGCTTCAGGCAGAAGCAACAAAATATCAATGTCTGGGTGATGCTTGAATCTGGGTCCCTCACACCCTGATAAACATTTCTCTCAATCAACCCCATCCCATTACCTTTAAAGTACACCATCTGTTTCCCATCAGGGTCCCCAGTGTTAAATTTCCTCACCTACGTTTGTGAGAACATTATAACCTGCACTGAAAACATTTTTTTAATAAAATAAAATACATAAAATGAAGCCTGGGTCTATAACAAACCTATAACAACGTACTTATGAATATGACTGTAAATGTCCTAAATGAAAACAGAAAAGTGAATTCAGCTAGGTTAAAAAAAAACAATCCATCACAATCAATTTGGGTTTATCCTAGAAACCCAAGAATGTTGATCATTAAAAAATATATGAGTATGAACTGTCACATCCACAGAATAAATGACAAAAGTCATAATTTCATAGTGTTCTGCAAGTGTTAATGATAATTCATGATTAACATAGAAACTTTTAGCAAACTAAAAAAATTCCTTTAACCTGCCAAAAGCCATCTCAAAAATGGAGATAAAGCAATTTTAAAGTTAAGAAATTAATGAAGAAGATGATTACAAAAC